>NC_081407.1:2464326-2764326 GCF_030272615.1 Cryptomeria japonica | reverse complement strand
ACAACTTCTAGTCTAATATTTACATAGTTATCAACACCCTCTTATGAGTCTTAAGTGTATGCATAGCTTGAATTCTAACCTCCTCTAGCTCCATCAGCTCTGCTAGCCTTACTGTCATGGCATCATTCTCTGTTAATTCCAGCTGATGTGCTAGTTCCAGAGAGGGTAACTCTAGGGAAGTTAAGAGTCTTGCTTCCTTCCCATATACTAGCATGAAAGAGGAGTTACCAATCACCCTCTTAAGTGTGATCCTGTCAGCCCATAAGGCTGTCTTCAACTTGATATGCCATGCCCTCTGATTGTCTTCAATTGTCCTTTTAACTATCTTGATGAGGTTCTTGTTGGAAGATTCAGCTAAGACGTTACCCTGAAAGTAATATTTGGATGATGTCTTCAAGTATACACCATGCTTAACTGCCCAATAACTGATTTGGGTTCCAACAAATGCCCTGGCATTGTCTGATATGATGGTGGAGGGAACATCGAATCTTGTCACAATTCCCTCAAGGAATTCCAATATTGAGGCCTCAATGCAACTGCCTCTATCCACCTAGTGAAGTAATCTGTTGCGGCCAAGATCCACTTATGACCAGCACTAGAAGGTGAGTTTATCATGCCAATGAAGTCTAAACCCCATTGTGTGAACGGTTGATCTGCTTGGATGGGATGAAGAGGTAGGGTAGCTAGTGTTTGCTTCCCAGAGAAGAGAGCACATTTCTTGCAATTTTTCACCCATCTATGTGAGTCACTAAATAAGGAAGGCCAGTAATAACCAGCCCTCATTATTTTGATAGTCGTAGTCCTTGCAGAAAAGTGGCCCCCTGAAGAGCCATCATGAAATTCCTCTAACAATCTACTAACTTGGATTTGCTCGATGCATCTTAGTAAGACTCCATTAGAGTCTTTTTGGAAAAGAGTGTCATTCACTAAGACATAGGGAATGGACTGCAACCTGAAGTGTCTTCTTTTGGTCCGGTCCAGACCTTGGGGGTATCTACCTTCCATTAAGAAGGTGGTCATGTCACTTACCCAACTGAATTGAGTGTTGTTGCCAGTTGGTTGATCCTATTGTAACACAAGGGCGACCTCTGAACTAGTCTCAAAAGATGAGACAAGTTGTTCACATAGGCCCCTGCCTCTTACAAGCTTGGTGATCTTGATGTTGATGTCATATTCCTTGACTTTGGTTATCCACCCAGCCCTCTTCTCACTGATATCCTTGTTTAGAAGGAAATCCTTGACACTTGCATGCGAAACTAAGAGCTAGATCCTGTTGTTGGACAGCATATACCTAAACTTTTTCAATGCCCTTACAACAGTGAGGACTTGCTTTTCTACATAGCTATACCTAAGCTCATAGTCCTTTAGCCCCTCACTAAAGAAAGCAATAGGTTGCTCCAAATTATCATCGTTCAGCTGTGTTAAGACAGCTGAGATGTTGGATTCTCCTCCGAAGGTATAGAGGATAAAATCCCTTTCATAATTAGGATTAACAAGGGTAGGGGCCTCAGAAATTGCTTGTTTGATCTCTTCGAAACCGGCCCTTCCTTCCTTGGTCCAACTGAAAGCCAAGTTTTTCTTCAACATGGAAGTGAGGGGTTTTACCATGGTGGCAAGGTTGGGAATGAACCTCCTCACAAAGTTGATCCTAGCAAGGAAACTTTGCAATCCTTTCTTGTGACTGGGGAGTGGAAGAGAAAGAATAGCCTCCACTCGCTCTAGATCAATGGTCAAACCCTCCTTAGATACGATGTGTCCTAGCAATCTTCCTTGATCAATAGCAAATACACACTTGCTAGGATTCAAGGACTCACCAAACTCCCTGCATTTCATGAACACCTGCTCAAGATGACCAAGATGGTCAATTGCATGCTTCGAATAAACAGTTATGTCATCAAGGTATACAAGTACAAAATTTGCTAATACACCCTTGAAAGCCATGTCCATTGCTCTTTGGAACATGGCACCTACATTCATTAGCCCAAAGGGCATTTTACAATAAGCATAGGTACCCCACTTAATAGTAAATGCAGTCTTGTATTGGTCTGATTCTTGGACCAAGATCTGATTGTAGCCTGAATACCCATCCAAGAACGAAAATCTTTCTGAGCCACTGACCTTTTGGAGAATCTGCTCCATAGAGGGAAGGGGATAATGATCCTTGAGGGAGGCTCTATCGAGATCCCTAAAGTCTACACATACCCTGATTTCCCCATTCTTCTTCCTTATAGGAACAACGTTGGCCACCTAGGAGGAGTGCTTGATAGGGAAGATGATATTGGCTTCTATGAGCTTGGTCAACTCCTTCCTCATTAGTGGCTCAATTTTGGGGTTTATTGCCCTTTGCTTTTGTCTAACTAGCTTTGCATCTGGGTCTAGCTCTATGGTATGTTGGGCTAAGGTAGGGTCAAAACCCTTCGAGTCTTCATAGGTCCAAGCAACTATGTCATCATATTGTTCACAAAGCTCAACAAAGACCTCTTGCTCGATTGAGGAACACACCTTGCCCAAGTTCAAGGACCTACCCTTAGCAACAACAACTAGCTTGTAATCACCCCTCTTTGCAGCCAAGTTCATATTCTTCTTCAACTAATCATCAGAGTTGAAAATGCCTTCCAAGGTAACTAGACCTTTAGGCAACTTGTTGGAGTTGAGCTGCATGATTTAATCTCCATACTAGTTTTGCAGCTTAGACTGATATTTAGCAGAAAATTCTACTTCATTTTGCAAGAAGTTGACGACCTACTGATCGTTTTCAAACCCTTGCCAATTCACCTGATTGTCCGGGACAGCAGGCCTCACAACAAGTCTGATGTGTTGCTCCTTCTCTCTTGCAACATGCGTTGGTATGTCGAACAGAGCACCAACCGCTGCAAACCTATCAACATGCTTGTTTTGACCCATAGGAATGCTCTGGATATTGAAGGCCTGAAATCCTTCAATCAAATCCCACACCCTGTGTTTGTATGATTTGAGTAGGTTGTTCTTTGGGCTCGGATGTGTTTAACAACCAACTCACTATCTCCAAATACTTGCAAAGATCTGATCTTTCTACTTTGTGCAAGTTGGAGACCTTGGATCAAGGCTTCATACTCAGCGACATTGTTGGTGCAACCAAATTGAAGCCTAAAGGAGCAGAAATATTTCTCTCGCTCAGGAGAAACAAGCATTACCCCGGCACCTACACCATTCTTGTTTCTTGAACCATCAAAAAACATGTTCC
The DNA here is from genome assembly GCF_030272615.1 of Cryptomeria japonica. Classification (NCBI taxonomy): domain Eukaryota; kingdom Viridiplantae; phylum Streptophyta; class Pinopsida; order Cupressales; family Cupressaceae; genus Cryptomeria; species Cryptomeria japonica. The sequence goes on along the minus strand of NC_081407.1, from coordinate 2,761,103 downwards.
ATAACCCCTTTGAATCTCTTTGTGTCTTGATGAGGTTAGGAATAGGAGTATCCTCTTCATGGATACAATAGGTGCCAAGCCAAGTCTCTTCAATCTTAGCTAATGGATCAAACTGAAAAGCATTGGCCCATTCGTCCAGTAAGCAATAAGGAACCTCTTGCAAGAGAGTGGCAGGCTCACGGACAGTACACTCCTCCCCCTCTTCATGCAAAGTGCAATTCATGTTTATAGGGCTAGGGGTGTAGGGCTAGTCCTGCCCTTATGGTGACCTTGGTACCATACCTTGTTCGAAATAGCATGTGGGACCAATCAGAAGACAGGTACCCACCTATCTTGGTTGTGAATTCTCTAGACAGGCAGATGGCAAAGAAGGCAAGGAGGTCGATTATTGATATGTCTTACAAGACAGTGCAACCAAGGCATGCATGCAAGGTTAACTTCAAATTTTTAACCACCCCTACTGTCTTAATGGAAGTACCATCTAGTTGAACCACCCTAATGGTCACAGGCTCGTAGTCTATGCCAAGAAGATCAACTACCTTCTTAGGCATGACTAAGCTACTAGCTCCTGAATCGATCATGCAATTGTGAACCAAGCTATCTCCTATGATCAAGGACAGATAGAAGGGGGGAGGCTTGCTGATCTTGCTTGAATCTTCCTCCTCCTTGGGTTGCTCCAAACTGGTGGAGACTGCCTTTTCTCTGACTGTTGCCTCATCACCTGACTGGTTGACATCCTTCAGTGCCTCTTTAAGCAAATCCCTTTGAGATGGGATTGAAAGGGCCTCCCACATAGTGACGTTGAGGTTGGCCTTCTTCATCTGATCAACTATGTTGAAAGGAACACCGACTTTAGAGGCCACTTTGAGGCTACAAGGTCTGCCTTTACTCTTTGGACGACTTTAGTCTCCTCCTGCCTCTTGTTCCCTTGCATGGTACTTTCGCTTGTATCATGGACGGTTACATTGGGTGTTGGAGCTTGGGCTGATGTTGAAGGTGAGGCAGCCTCCATGGCTCTCTTCTTTGACCTTGCATACTGCAGCATGGACTCACCACCTGTTTGGTTCAAACCACAGAATTTTGCCTCCTACCAATTGTAGAAGGTAGAGTCGCCTTGTAAGTGAGCCTGAGTGCCAACACTAGGCTGATTTGGGTCATATTGCTGGCCAGAAGTGGTCGGCTCATCTTGCACTACTAAAGTTTGGACAAACCCTCCATTTTGGCATGCACCTTGGTTGTGTGGCTGATTGCATGGTTGACACCAATCTTGCTCTTGGGCGAGGTTATTTTGCATTGGAACTATCGCCTTTGAGTCGCTTGCAGTTGTGGGGTTCACACTATTCAACGACCTGGCATTGCTCCATTGGTTTGCCCTTGAAAGGGTGGCCTATTTTGCTGATAGTTCTGATTTTGTGCTTGGTAAGGTCTATTATACTAAGTTTGTTGCCTTTTTAGTGCCACCAATTCATTGCCAAAGTTTTGCAGTAGAGCCTTGACCTCATGGAGCTCATTGGAGGATGTAGAGGGTGTGGATGATTGTCTTGCGGGAGCCATGGGGATAGGAGCCAAGGTGGGTTGTTGAGTAGGAGCTTCTAGGAAGAGAGGCATTGGAGGCCTTGGAGCTATCTTCCCAACTTGAATCAAACAATTTTCTACTCTTATGGCTATGTCATGCACCCGATAGAGAGGCTCCACCCATTGATTGTACCATGATAGCTATATCGTTGTTGAGAGCTCTAAGATAATACAAGAAGTCATGATTTGGAGATGGCTTCACTAGAGCAGGAATTCTATTCCATGTCTTATGAAAAATCTGAAATTGAAATCTCCCATGAACTCATGGGGTGCCCTCTTGATCATAGTCAACTGCTCCACAAGTGATAGGTGGTCACTTTTGTCTTCGAAAAGGTTGCACAACCTCTCCCCCAATTCGTCCCAATTGTGAATGGAGCTCGACGGCAACCCTCTACACCACTGCAAAGCTTTGCCTTTCAAAGATGTGGCTAAGACTCTAACAGCAACATCATCCTGAGTGATATTATGGACGGAGCAGATGTTTGCAATGTCTTGAATGTGCTTGATGGGGGTAGTAGTTGTTTCACCAGCGAAGTATGGTATACTCTTCAACGCAGCCACTGCTATGTCACTCCATTGGGACAAAATAAGGAAACTCTCTCCATTGAAGGTAACAAAAACTTGATTTCTTGCCATCTGAAACAATGGTCTATTGATATGAGTGGTGGGAGCCCTTGATAGTAATGGTCTTGTAAATGGAGAAGTAGAACGAGACCTTGGAGATGGAGTGTTTACAACCTTGACACCCCTAACTTGTGACGATGAAGGTCTACCTCTCTGCCTTCTAGAGCCTACAGATGGCAGCTCTACGAATTGGAAACTGCCTCTAGAAGACGCCCTTGTATGAATTATGGGCATGAAATCCGCAACCGACCTCGGAAGTTCGGAGGTCCGGAGATGCGAAGTATGACCACTTTGGCACCTCGGAACCTCGAGGTTCCGTGGTGAGGAAGTTCGGGAGTTCGGAACCTGAGGGTTCCGAAGTTGCAAGGTTGAGAGAACTCAGGAACTCAGGGCTCCAGGGTTCCGGCGTTCAGTGACTAGTAACAAAAAGCTCGGAGTTCTGGGGTTCAGGAAGTAGGCAGAGTCGCCAAGTGCTAGAAGATGACTGCCTCTAAAGGCTGAGATACTAAGAATAGCACTAAATCCTTAGTATGTAATTCGAATGATGTCCCACCGAGCGTGCCAAAAACTGTTATCACAAAAGCTCACAACCTTGCTGAGCTATCAACTCAGCAACTTTGTGAAACATGGAAACAACCCCGAAGTGTGGGACCTTGCGCAAGGGAGTTGAATATCCGGAGAAGGCCGGCTTCTTTCTCACTCTAGGTGCAGGTGTTGAACCAACTCAACACTTCAAAACTTGCAGAGGTAAAGGGAAGAAAGAAATGCTTGAAATAAAAGGAGGTGATGCACCAAGAAGAGATTGTTCCTCTCCCCACCGAGATCACACAAAGAATTAACTGAAACACCCAGAAGATGCACAAATTTCAATTCCATGAGTGACTCCAATGCATGCACAGAGGTTAGAATTCGTTGAGTGTCAAGAGGGGAGAAGGATTCCCACGAGTCACACTCAGAAAACAAGTTAAAACAGCATATATGGAGAGAAAAGCCACAAGACATACACCTATGATGAAGGTAAGAAAACATACACAGCATGCATAAGTTGAAAGAAGGCAAGAATGGTGATTTTCAATTAATTATAAGGCAAATGGCCAAACTTGCAGTTGCATAAATGCAAGATAAATACAAGAGAAGTGGGAGAGCATGGGATAGCTCAAACCAATAGGGAGAGAACCCTTTACAATGAGGCTTAACAGCCTTTATATAGAAAAAATAGTTACAAGGGTGATCATGACCCATGCATGTCAATCTGGAAGTGCAGGGAAGTGCATGCAATTGACTTGTACATGCAAGCAACGTAGCCATACCCACAAAGGGCAATCCTAAGAAGGTGGATTGACTAACCTTCCAAAGTCAGACATGACATAAGTCACCAAACATGGCCCCATACCTCTCTTGATGGAAATCTTGCCTAAAACAATTAATGCACCCTTATGGCTCCACAAAAGAAAGTGCAAAAGTCACCAAAACTGTCGGAACATTAAAAACCTTGAGTGTCGATCACGCCATCCGGAAGTGTTGCCAGTCGGAAGGAAGTCCGGAGACTTCGGAAGCTCGGACTCCCGAAGTGAGGGAGACAAGGGAAAGAGCAAGGAACTTCAAAACCTCGGGGTTCCGGAGTTCCTGAGAACTTCAAAAGGCTAAGGAAAAAACTTCGGAACCTCGGGGTTCCGGAGTTCCAGAATAGAGAGAGGAAAAGAAGAAAAGGAACTTTGGAACCTCCGGGTTTCGGAGTTCCAGAGGAACTAGAGAGAGAAGGCAAAGGGGAAAGGAACTTCGGAACCCCGAGGTTCCGGAGTTTCAAAGAGAAGAAGGGGAGGGAACTTCGGAACCTCGGGGTTCCAGGGAACTGCGCAAAGGAACTTCGGAACCTCGGGGTTCCAGAGTTCCGAGGAAAAGGGAAAAAGAAAGGAACTTCAGAACCTCAGGGTTCCGGAGTTCCGGGAGAAAAGAAAAGAAAGGGAGAGGAGAGGAATTTCGAAACCTCGGGGTTCCGGAATTCCAGAAAAAGAAAGGAGAGGTAGGAAGGGAAGGAACTTCAAAACCTCAGGGTTCCGAAGTTCCGAAGAAGAAAAAGCGAGAGAAGGGAAAGAGAAAGAACTTCGGAACCTCGGGGTTCCACAGTTCCGGGGAAGAAGAAAAGGCCAAGGGAGGAACTTCCTCCAGACAAGGCAACACTTCACACTCCATGATTCTTCTCTCCTTGATCAACTGGGGCAGCACTGGTCCATGGAACATATCCCTGATCGGTTCTTACTGATGGACCAAGGGTGTCATAAAATGACAACAGAAGCTAAAGATAAAAAAAATATTTGAAATTTGACTCTATATATGACTTCGTTTTCACCCTACAATAACACTACACTCATGATAGGACCCCAATGTTCCAAATGTCAAAACAGACCCTAATCTTTTCTGATCACACCTCCCCAACCAAGAGTTTGGATCCCCAAAAGCTCACCAAACTAAGAACAAACTCAAGAACTCTCAACTCAAGAATCCTCCTTAATGTGGCTTGGATTAGCCAAGTCCATTCATTAACCAAACCTAGTGAATCAAACAGAGTGGCATGCCATTAACTGATCCATGCAACACATGAGCAAAACTGAAAAGACAAGCCATCTACACGTCCTTGGAAGCATTATCTAAACCTCATGTCGTTACCTCCATGCAAGTGTAACTTTTGACCTCAAGAGCAACGCATGAATTAGACACGTTATCTTTTCTCTATTGTCTTTGCCACCCTATGCAATCCCTGAGCACTTCTCATTCCATCTTCTCTGCTCTACAATAAACACTGCATCATCATAAGCTGCAACAAAACTTACCTTTTACAACTAGGAAAAAAAATGTACTAATGCAGCCTCATTATCAACAAGTACAAACATTGGCCAGACTTGTGTCTTTGCAAACTTGCAAAATCATGTGCAAGTAACACACCCTCAGCAAAAGAAACGAGAATGCAAAACTAGAGTGCCCCTGACATAGGCAACTCCAAACAACATTACCCAACAGATTCCTGAAGTTTCTACACATCTTCAACGGTTCAGCTCTGGCACTTTCTTGGGCTCTTGAAATGGAATTGGCTCTAGCTCTAACTTCGGCTCTAGCTCCGGCTTTCAACTCTTGGCTTTGCCTCTTTGAACCATCTGTATGCTTCACTTACTCTCCAACCCTGCATTTTGTAGCTAATTAGAAAACCAGAGCATGCAATGAGATGTCAGCAAAATCACACACAATAGAAGGACCCACTTTGATACCACTTTTCCCAAAGGAAAGATTGGATATAATACCACCTAATCCATAAACTATGGCATCTACACCACACTACAACAATATAGATTTAAAGCGATGCCCTCAAATTACCTGAACATGCACCAATACCACCTATAATGAATGTCAATCCCCATGATGTGCAAATCAAGGTTAAAAAAGAGAAGATCTTAAACATGTGGAAATAAACAGATATAGCAACACACAAAATGTCACTAGAGAAACCCTTGAAAATGTAGAAAATTTCAGGAAGAATATGCACTTTCTCCTCATGCAATTAATCCATAGTAATATAGGTGAGTGCATTGCCCTCTCAGCCTTACGAAGCTCCATTTCACATTAAGAGCTCCTTCACATCCACATGCTATCCTAAAGATGACATATTACTACAACAACTCCTGCTATAAAAACAAAAAGGACTAACTTCCAAAGAAAAGAGAAAGAAAGAAAGAAATCATATTGATGTCCACAAATGACCAAAAGTTATAAGACTAGAGGTGACAGCAATTCATAATAGAAGGTTCTAGGAAGCCTGGAAGAGTGAACCCTAGAATCAAAACGATAAAGTACATAAGGTAAAATAAAGCACTATGCCACTAACAAATAGCAATACAAATAGCAACCAATGGCAAATAAATGCCCCTAAAGCATGTGTCGGGGAAGACTAGAAGGAAATCTCATAGAATATCCCTATCAATTTCTAAAATGGAAGAGTTTGAGCAATCATTGGTCACTATGAGAGATAATTCTCATCGGGAGCATCCAAGAGCAAAAGGTCATGCTAGGATATCCTACGAAGAATCAAAGCACTTACTCTAGAAACTCCTCTAACATCCAAGGCCGGCCATGTAGCTACTGTAGTAGAAAAGAAGCTCATAATGCAAGTCTATGATGTAGGAGCATCCAAGTAATGTACAATCCCACATCACCAAAAATATTTGCTGATTTGTTTTCAATTTTCTACTTCATTTTTGGTGTGTTTGCTACTTTGTGGCTTCATCAGTTTGCTTCTCAAAGGTGGCTCCAAGAAGAATGCAAGGTTAATTATATGTTTCAGACTTGTAGCCATGCTACAAAATCTTTATAAGCTACTTCAAGAAGCTCACAAGTTGCTGCAGGATTAAATTAAGCTGCTACAGGATGGTTTTAGTTGATTGCTACAGAAACTGTTACAAGTGGAGTTTATGTTATTCTGCTCCAAGATCATTTGTTACTCTACAATGGAATAATGCATTACTCGACTGCAAGAGGATTGTGTGATTTTAGCTTCAAGAGATCTACATTTCAATGTTTAATCTTGGTTTAGTGGTGATAAGAATCAAACAAAAGATTATTTCTGCTATTCAAGATTAGTAACATATGGTATTAATCAGATTTAACAATTATTGTTTCTTTAAGCAATATAATCAAATAAAGGTTATATTTTAAACTCTAAATGCAACCGCCAACTGTCATGCCCTTTCGACCTTTGAAAGTAGTGAGTTTAATTTATTCCTAGCTATTTTATTGCTTAACAAATCTACTCATTTTGGAGAGCTTCAGTCATCCATAAAACATGGCAGATGATTTGAAAAAGTCTATTTATCCTTGCAACCATTATTGCTAAAGACAATATAGCCTTTGTATTGCAAAACTTTCTATTTTCCTGTGGCAAACTTATCTTACATGGCAGCTGATTATTGAAGGTTGAGCTTTATCGAATCCTTCTAATTTGGTATGTGGCAATGTCTCAATGGCTACATGGCTAATACTTATTCAGTTCTTTGAATCAAGGATTATCTTGGCCATTTATTATTTTATTTCAGCATTCCTTTACCATCATGATTGTTCATCCTTGGTCAATTTAAATATACCTGTCGCAGCCTTTCATTGATGATCGAGTGCGGCTTCTCTACCACATATAGTTTTGGTTTTCATTCATTCTTGAAGCTAACACTTCTTTCATGAGACTGTGTCTGTTTCTTGGTTGTTGGCAATTAATTTGGATTGGTAGGAGATGTTTTACACTTTGGCATGGCTATTTCATTAACTATCGATCTTCCTTGTGGCAATTTTCAATTATCCTTCCTTGGGACAGCAGTTACAATCCAAGAAAAATCATGTGACTGCTCTCTTCCAGAGGCTATGACAAGATCTATTACAAGAGAGGTTTTTGACTGTTTGTTGTGGATCACTTTGGAAGGCAACAAAGGCTATAACAGTTTCTAGGCCGAGAGCTGAAACAAATATAAAGATTAATTTTTTTTATGTGGAGGGGAATGACTCAGGAAAAAGACGGATGATCCTCTTGTAAAGAAGAGAAGCTGATTAAAAGACAAAGGATATAGAGATTCATTGTTGCCTCTCAGATGTTAGAGAGCAGGCCAGAGAGAGTGGGAAATGCATCCTTGTTCATGGAACACATCCATCTAACATGGGATGGTCTACTTAGAAGGGGAACCTGTCTCTGCCCTCCCTTCTCGTGTCTCCTTATAACCAGCCATAATAGGGGTTGAAGATGAGAGCATGATAGGGTGCCCTTGAACATTCACCTCAACTAAGCCCAAGGGCATGATATGACACCCCTTGGCCCACAAGTGGCAGAAACACATCCATTCAACATGGGGTGGTCTACTTAGAAGAGGAACCCATCTCTGCCCTTCCTTCTCATGTCTCCTTATTAACCCATATGTGATTGCTTCCATTCTTTGGTTCACTTCTACAACCAACCATGGTAGAGATTGGAGACGAAAGCACAATAGGGTGCCCTGGAACATTCACCTCAACTAAGCCCAAGGGCGTGATACAACAACCCTTGGCCCGCAAGTGGCAGGAACACGTCCATTCAACATGGGGTGGTCTACTTAGAAGGGGAACCCATCTCTGCCCTCCCTACTTGTATTTCCTTACTAATCTCTACATGATTATTTGTAGGTGAATAAATAATATTAATAAATAAATAAAGAATCTAGATTGGTTAGCATTTCACATTATTAACTAAACCAAATATATAAGAGATTATATGTTAGACAACACCTGCATGTTGCATACCACAATACTTGCTAGACACAGGATGGCTGTATTCTGAAATGCAGATTGTTTGTATTCAATACTGATCCAATCCGATTTCCTTCCTTTTTGGCTTTCTCCTTCTATTCCTTTCATACTATCATATTTCATTTAGGAGACACGTCTCTTGGGAAACAGACATCCATTAGAGGGTCATATCCCTTATTGCTGACTTATTCTTCATATTGGACCTTGACTTCTAATTATAGATTAAATGTTGTTTTCCTCAATCCATTCCATTTCCTTCTTTTTTCCATGCCCTCTACAAATGAAGTGTCTCCCCTTTTATATCATTTGATCGTGGGAAAGGTTACATCCTTTCTCTAGCATCACCTCCTTTGTAAGGAATGCAGCTCTTCCACCAAGCGATGCCCTTGAGTGCATTAAATAATGGTTGGTAATTATATTTCCCTTTAAACTAAGGGCTGATCCTTACTAATATCCTAGTCGGCCCTTAAGATAGGTCACTGCCATTCAAATTAATCCTAACCAACTTAGTCAGCCCTACTTTTTTAATAATCTCAGTCGGCCTATTAAATTAGATTAATATTTGATCTTTTTTAATTCTAGTCAGCCTTGGCCAGGTGGCTATCATTAACTTAACTTTAATAATTATTTTTTTCTCACTGGTCGGCGTTGCTATCATTTCCTTGAATGGGGTCGGCCTCCCTTGATTTGTTATTGTCCAATTTCAGTATAAATAGAAACTGCAATTTTAAGGGTTTGCTAATGGCTGCGATTTTTTTAAAAACAATGTTTTCATCATGGGACATAACACAAAGTCAAAGAGACCATCAAAAGTAAAAAAGTGCATAATAACTATCTCATAAAGCCTCTAAACAGCAATAATCAAAGAGTTTAAGATGTTGATATCTCTCAATTTCTAGAAAAGCAAGTGTCTCATAATCGAGTCAAAGGCCTTTCTAAAGTCATAAAAAAAGACTTTAGAAGACTTGTGAAAAGCCTCCTCAATAATAGCTTAGAGTGTAAAGATATGGTCAATAATCTGGATGTCTTCCTGAATGTTGTTTACTGCTATATCTGATAAATTAAATACAGGAAGTAATAATACAAATGACAATGCATACCAAATACAGGAGTATAATATATCTTTATTCGCTCATGAAATTATTACAGAGAAAAAGACTAGAGATTGTCGGCCAAGGATTACAATTGATCCGACTCTACCCCACTACCTTCCTTAACATACACAATATTATTAAAGGTCCTAACGGTTGCCAAGAGGAACACAACCGTCAACCAACCGATGGTTATAAATACCTAAGTGACAACCCACTAAATACAAACAATTCATACATTGCCACATAGCCAATATTATCGAACATAACAATAGGAATTGTACACAACTACATAATATTCAGAAAGATTGATGACGAGTATAGACAATGACTTGGACTAGACAACACCAACTTGTAGTGTACTTGCCAAATCAAATGGGGGTTTGGGGGCAACACCCTCAGTGGGGTCAAGGGGCAGCGCCCCTGGCGGGGGTCTAGAGGCAGTGCCCCTAGCAAGGTTAAGGGGTAGCACCCCTTGAGGGGTTGAGGGGCAGCACCCCTCATAGGGTCCCAGTGAGGTTGAGGAGCAAAGCCCCTGCCGCCAAGACAAAATTAAGACATTCAGAACAACACAAAACTCCATGGCGCACATGACTTTCATAATTTTTTAAGATGCCAAAAACAATGCTGATGAAGCTAGAAAATAGCGATTTCCTATCAAAATTATGTTCATGTGGTACTCTCCAGTGAGATTTCAAAACGACATGTCATTTATACTATGTGTTAAAGACGTATGGAAGGATGGCACTAAGATGACCGTACGACATATGGCCCAAAAATTGTTACCACGTGCTATATGGTAGGGTTTATCCCATACAACCCAAGTAGCACCTTCGTGTATGACTTGCAACTTTTCCTCATGTGCGTCTTGGAATTGACATACGGCTTGGTTATTTGTTCTTCATACAAACTCCTCCCCACTTGCTTGTATAGTGTACTCCTCACGTACGGCCTTCTCTTTCTTCCGTATAGATCCCTCATGTGCGGCCCTCTCTTTCTTTCGTGTGGATTCCTCATGTACGTCTTACCTTCTTCCACGTACGATGTGTCATCATTGTTTCCGTACGGCTCACCTTCTTCCACATACAATGCGTCATCATTGTGTTCCATACAAATGCCTACCACTTAGTTCTAATATTATTCCTTTCCAAGTATAATGACAACTACATGTCCCACACCATGGCACAAAATTTGAAAAATGCATGCCTAATCATAATGGTCCTCTAGTTGTCAGGGATAGAGAAATCACTAGACTTATGGATAGGGTGAATCATGTATAAAGGAAAAATTTTAACACACCACTCCATTAAAGATTGCAGCATAGGTAAAGGCAAGGGAGTCCACAACATATTTAATGAATTTAGCTTGAAGAGCTTCACAATCAATTGCTTTGTTGGTGCACAACTTCAAATAGCTCTTTTGACAGAAGGGAAGAAGATAGAGAATAACAAAGGAGTAGGAGCAATGACAACAAGATTGTCAAAACTAGCATAGAGACCCATGAGTCAGAGGTGATGTTTAAAATGGTGGTTTTCTTGGGAGAAGAGTGTGCCAAAGGGTCTTAAGTGAATGGTGGAGATCCACAAGGTGTACAAGACATCTAGATGCAAGAAATTCTCGTTTCTTATGTCAAAGACAATGATAGTACTCTCCGCAAAGGGTGACTATGGAGGGAGAATGGACTACAAAATTTGAAGCATCTACATATGTATTTACATTCATTCTCATGCCACCAATTCATAGGGCAAGTCAATGGTGGGAATGGGATCTGGAAAAATGTGTGGTGTGGGGATAACAATCAAGGCAACGTTATAAAGAGTTTTACATAAGAATTATACATGGATACAATATGGGAAGAAGGGAATTGAACCTAGCCATGGAAGGGAGAGACCGGCAACATAATCAATGGTGTAATCATCATCAAAGTGGATTGCAGTATGTCTAATCCTAGGGGACAAGGTGGCAAGGCGAAAGGGGATGAGGGATGAGGGATGAGGGATGAGGGATGAGGGATGAGGGTGTGTGTCAAGATAACATGGTTAGCAAGGGGGGGCTAGGAGATACAAGAAAGCTAAAGATGTGTGGGATGAGGAACCTTTTGCTAAGAACATAGTCCACAACACTCAAACCACTACTATGGGGAAAACAAGTGAATCTACCAAAGTTAAGAAGTCAGGAAGCCTGTTGAGAATTTGCAGCTCTAAGATCCATCCAACCAAAGAAGGTGTCTCCAATAGGTCGTAGCTACAAAATTCTTGTTAGCAAAGGCACTTTGTAAACCAAATTCCTAAAGATCCAACTCATGAAGACATAACTCATCCAATGTAAGGTCGTGAATGGGCATCTGAAGGTTCCTTACATGAGCATTTCAATCACCAAAATGAATGATATCACCAATAGAGCATTTCAATCACCAAAATGAATGATATCACCAATAGTGGAATACTAAGAGATATCTAGATAGAGGTCAAGGTATGGGTCCCCATCAACTTAATTGACCAATGAATATGTGGAAGGGAAGTAGCAAACTCCTATGAAGACACCCTAGAGACAAGGTGGGCCCTTTTGAAACTGTAGCCACATGTATCTAGAGTAGACATCAAAAGTCATAAGTGAAACTCTAGACCTAAGGCCATCTCATATGAAGGAAGTCACCATTAGAACCATGAACCCCACTTGATCTACAAGTCTCACAAAGAGAAGTCAAAACCCACAAGTACCTCAATCCTATTCAAAGTTCTCATGGGTCTTATTGAGGAAGATGAGATCCTAGGAAACACTAACATCCTAGAAGGTACCTAGAGAAGACCATATAGTACTATTGTAATTCCAACAAGCAATGAAGATATTTCCATCACTCACTAAGACCAAAGGTCATCATTATGCTACTGATCTAGAGTGAGACCATATAGGAGAGTAAGAATCACAAATGACGGCCATACAATCCTAATAACAACATACTTATTTTCTTTCTCGTAGCAACAACCTAAATACAAGCTTTTCAAAGCCCTTCCACCTAAGATCATGTGAGCTCTACACCAACATATATTTTTTGGCAACGGAAAGAGTTTTTTTTTCTTGAAGTGATTGTAAATACTCTCCTACAATTCAAAATTGGATGACAAGGGTCCTATCAAATAGTGTCTAAGATTTGTTGAGGGAGATATTCAAGTTCAAGCATACACTACCTATATAGGATTAGTTAGTTTAGAGAGGCCAACAACATGAAGATTTAGTGTCTTGGTTTGACATGGCTTTTCTTCTTCAAACTTTACTTGGATAGCCATTTACACAAGGAGCCACTTTCTTCCCCTTAGCCATTTGCAGCCTTAAATTTTGTATGTCAACCTATTTTTCAATAGATTGTTGCTGGGTTGTGCTTTCTTTTAAAAGGTGCTCATGCTAAATGGTTATATCTAGTTGCTTGTACTTAATGTCTAAAACCACTCATTAAGTTGTTGGAGGCATGGGCAATCAACGAAGGTGGCTTGGGTCTAATCAAGTTTAGTGATTCTTGCTAGCAAATAAGCAATAATTGTATCTATTATCACAAAAGCTCGCACCCCTGTTGAGCTATCAACTCAGCAACCTTGTGAAACATGGAGACGACCACGAAGTGTGGGACCTTGCACAAGGGGGGTTGAATCTCCGGAGAAGGCCGGCTTCCTTCCCAATCCAGGTGCAAGTGTTGAACCAACTCAACACTTTAAAACTAATTCCTAAGCCTAACCTAACAACTTACAAAGGTAAAGGGAAGAGAGAATGCTTGAAATAGAAGGAGGTGATGCACCAAGAAGAGATTGTTCCTCTTACCACCGAGTTGACACAAAGAATTAACTGAAACACCCAGGAGATGCACAAACTTCAGTTGCATGAGTGACTCCAATGCATGTATGGAGGTTAGAATTCGCTAAGTGTCAAGAAGGGAGAAGGATTCCCACAAGTCACACTCAAAAAAAGGAGTTAACACAGCATATATGGAGAGAAAAGACACAAGACACACACCTATGATGAAGGTAAGAAAACATACACAGCATGCATAGGTTGAAAGAAGACAAGAATGGTGATTTTCAATTAATTATAAGACCAATGGCCAAACTTACAGTTGCATAAATGCAAGATAAATACAAGAGAAGTGGGAGAGCATGGGATAGCTCAAGCCTGCAGAAAGAGAACCCTTTACAATGAGGCTTAACAGCCTTTATATAGAAAAAATGGTTACAAGGGTGATCCTGACCCCTGCATGTCAGTCTGGAAGTGCAGGGAAGTGCATGCACTTGACTTGTACATGCAAGCAACCTACCCATACCCTGAAAAGGGGCAATCCTGAGAAGGTGAATTGACTAACCTTCCAAAGTTAGACATGACATAAGTCACCAAGCATGGCCCCGTACCTCCCTTGATGGAAATCCTACCAAAACATTTAATGCACCCTCGTGGCTCCACAAAAGAGAGTGCACAAGTCACCACAACTGTAGGAGCATTTAAAGCCTTGAGTGTCGATCACACCATCCGGAAGTGTCGCCAGTCAGAAGAAAGTCAGGAGACTCGAAAGCTCGGACTCTTCAAGTGAGGAAGACAAGGGAAGGACTAAGGAAAAAACTTCAGAACCTCGGGGTTCCAGAGTTCCGGAGAACTACGAAAGGCTAAGGAAAGAACTCCGAAACTTTGGGGTTCCGGAGTTCCAAGATAGAGAGAGGAAGAGAAGAAAAGGGACTTTGGAACCTCGAGGTTCCGAAGTTCCGGAGGAACTAGAGAGAGAAGGCAAAGGGGGAAGGAACTTCAAAACCTCAGGGTTCCGGATTAAAAAAAAGGGGAAGCGAGGAAGAGAACTTTGGAACCTCGGGGTTCTAGAGTTCCGAAGAAAAGAAAGAAGAAGAGCTAGGAGAGAACTTCGAAACCTCGGGGTTTCGGAGTTCCGGAGAGAAGAAGGGGAGGGAGCTTCGAAACCTCGGGGTTCCGGAGTTCCAGGGAAATGCGCAAAGGAACCTCGGGACCTCGGGGTTCCAAAGTTTTGGGGAAGGGAAAAAGAAAGGAACTTCAGAACCCCGGTTCCGGAGTTCCAGGGAAATGCGCAAAGGAACCTCGGGACCTCGGGGTTCCAAAGTTCCAGGGAAGGGAAAAAGAAAGGAACTTCGGAACCTCGGGGTTCGAAGTTCTGGAGGAACTAGAGAGAGAAGAAAAGAAAGGGAGAGAAGGAGAGGAACTTCGGAACCTTAGGGTTTCGAAGTTCCGAGAAAAGAAAGGAGAGGCAACAAAGGGAAGGAACTTCGGAACCTCGCGGTTCCAGACTTCCAGTTAAGGAAAAGCGAGAGAAGGGAAAGAGAAAGAACTTCGAAACCTCGGGGTTCCGAAGTTCCAGAAAAGGAGAACAAGAGAAGGCAAAGGGAAAAGAACTTCAGAACCTCAGGGTTCTGGAGTTCCGAGGAAGAAGAAAAGGCCAAGGGAGGAACTTCCTCCAGACAAGGCAACACTTCACACTTCATGATTCTTCTCTTCTTGATCAACTGGGGCAGCGTTGTTCCATGGAACATATCTTTGATCGGTTCTCACTGATGGACCAAGGGTGTCATAAAATGACAAAAATTTTGGCGATTTATGCGGGATGTTTGCCTACAAAGCATGAAGTCCAGAACCCTTAAGCATCCATTGGGCACTGAGTCATTGAAAAGACCCAAAACATGTGTGTGCCATCACTTGGAGGAAAACAAGAAACTAGAGCGCACACCCTCTTAAGGAGAACGTGGCATGTGCATAAGCACTTATGAAAGCAACACAACTTTTAGTCTAATATTTACATAGTTATCAACACCCTCTTTAGGAGCAGGGCTTGAGATGAATCCCATTCATTGGATTTGGAAGAACTTCGCCATCAAGCCTGGAAAGATGAAATACATTGGCCTCCTTGCAACTAGTGATGACATATGGACCACTCCGGATAGCATCAAATTTGGAGTGTCGCCCAACTTTGGCTCTGTCTGCATCCCACTTGAGAACTAGATCTCCCTCTTTGAAGACCCTATTAGTCGCCTTTTTGTCAAAAACTTTCTTGACCTGCTCTTCATGAGTCTTAAGTTTATGCATAGCCTGACTTCTAAACTCCTCTAGCTCCATCAGCTCTGCTAGCCTTACTGTCATGGCATCATTCTCTGTTAATTCCAGCTGATGTACTAGTTCAAGAAAGGGTAAATGCAGTCTCGTATTGGTCTGATTCTTGAACCAAGATCTGATTGTAGCTTGAATACCCATCCAAGAATGAAAATCTTTCTGAGCCACTAACCTTTCGGAGAATCTGCTCCATAGACGGAAGGGGATAATGATCCTTGAGGGAGGCTCTATTGAGATCCCTAAAGTATACGCATAGCCTGATTTCCCCATTCTTCTTCCTTACAAGGACAAGGTTGGCCACACAAGAGTAGTGCTTGATAGGGAAGATGATATTGGCTTCTATGAGCTTGCTCAACTCCTTCCTCATTAGTGGCTCAATTTTGGGGTTTATTGGCTTTTGCTTCTGTCTAACTAGCTTTGCATCTGGATCTAGCTCTATGGTATGCTGGGCTAAGCTAGGGTCAAAACCCTTCAAGTCTTCATAGGTCCAAGCAACTATGTCATCATATTGTTCGCAAAGCTCAACAAAGACCTCTTGCTCGGTTGAGGAACACACCTTGCCCAAGTTCAAGGACCTACAATCAGCAACAACAACTGGCTTGTAATCACCCCTCTTTGCAACCAAGTTCATCTTCTTCTTCAACTAATCATCTGAGTTGAAAATGCCCTCCAAGGTAACTAGACCTTTAGGCAACTTCTTCGAGTTGAGCTGCATGATTTGAACTCCATACTAGTCTTGCAGCTTAACTGATTTTTAGCAAAAAACTCTGCTTCATTTTGCAAGAAGTTGACGATCTATTGATCACTTTCAAACACTTGCCAATTCACTTGATTGTCTGGGACAGAAGGCCTCACAACAAGTTTGATGTGTTGCTCCTTCTCACTTGCAACATGCGTTGGTATGTCGAATTGAGCACCAACTGCTGCAAGCCTATCAGCATGCTTGTTCTGACCCCTAGGAATGCTCTAGATATTGAAGGCCTCAAATCCTTCAATCAAATCCCAAACCCTATGTTTGTATGATTTGAGTAGGTTGTTCTTTGGGCTCAGATGTGTTTGACAACCAACTCACTATCTCCAAATACTTGCAGAGATCTGATCTTTCTGCTTTGTGCAAGTTGGAGACCTTGGATCAAGGCTTCATACTCAGAGACATTGTTGGTGCAACCAAATTGAAGTCTAAAAGAGAAGAAATATTTCTCCCGCTCATGAGAAACAAGCATTATCCCGACACCTGCACCATTCTCGTTTCTTGAACCATCAAAAAACATGTTCCATAACCCCTCTGAATCTCTTTGTGTCTTGATGAGGTTAGGAATAGGAGTATCCTCTTCATGGATACAATAGGTGCCAAGCCAAGTCTCTTCAATCTTAGCTAATGGACCAAACTGAAAAGCATTGGCCCATTCGTCCAGTAAGCAATCAAGAACCTCTGGCAAGAGAGTGGCAGGCTCACGGACAGTACACTCCTCCCCCTCTTCATGCAAAGTGCAATTCATGTTTATAGGGCTAGGGGTGTAGGGCTAGTCCTGCCCTTATGGTGACCTTGGTACCATACCTTGTTCGAAATAGCATGTGGGACCAATCAGAAGACAGGTACCCACCTATCTTGGTTGTGAAGTCTCTAGACAGGTAGATGGCAAAGAAGGCAGGGAGGTCGATGATTGATATGTCTTGCAAGACAGTGCAACTAGGGCATGCATGCAAGGTTAACTTCAAATTTTTCACCACCCCTACTGTCTTAATGGAAGTGCCATCTGATTGGACCACCCCTTTGGTCACAGGCTCGTATTCTATGCCAAGAAGATCAGCTACCTTCTTAGGCAAGACAAAGCTACTAGCTCCTGAATCTATCATGCAATTGTGAACCAAGCTATCTCCTATGATCAAGGAGAGATAGAAGGGGGAAGGCTTGCTGATCTTGCTTGAATCTTCTTCCTTCGGTCGCTCCAAACTGGTGGAAACTGCCTTTCCTCTGACTGCTGCCTCATCACCTAACTGGTTGACATCCTCCAGTGCCTCTTTAAGCAAATCACTTTGAGATGGGATTGAAAGGGCCTCCCACATAGTGGCATTGAGGTTGGCCTTCTTCATCTGATCAACTATGTTGAAAGGAACACCAGCTGACTTTAGAGGCCCCTTTGAAGCTACAAGGTCTGCCTTTGCTCTTTGGACGACTTGGGCCTCTTGCTGCCTCTTGCTCCCTTGCATGGTACTTTGGCTTGTATCGTGGACGGCTACATTGGGTGTTGGAGCTTGGGCTAATATTGAAGGTGAGG
Organism: Cryptomeria japonica; assembly: GCF_030272615.1. Lineage (NCBI taxonomy): Eukaryota > Viridiplantae > Streptophyta > Pinopsida > Cupressales > Cupressaceae > Cryptomeria > Cryptomeria japonica. The sequence goes on along the minus strand of NC_081407.1, from coordinate 2,743,114 downwards.
CAGCCTCCATGGCTCTCTTCTTTGACCTTGCATAGTGCAACATGGACTCACCATTTGTGTGGTTTGAACCACACAATTCTGCCTCCTGCCAATTGACGAAGGTAGAGTGGGTCATATTGCTGGCCAGGAGTGGTCGGCTCATCTTGCACTACTAAAGTTTGGACAAACCCTCCATTTTGGCATGCACCTTGGTTGTGTGGCTGATTGCATGGTTGACACCAATCTTGCTCTTGGGCGAGGTTATTTGGCATTGGAACAATCGCCTTTGAGGTTCTTGCAGTTGTGGGGTTCACACTATTCAACGGCATGGCATTGCTCCATTGGTTTTGCCCTTGAAAGGATGGCCTAATTTGCTGATAATTCTGACCTTGTGCTTGGTAAGGTCTGCTATACTGAGTTTGCTATCTTTTTAGTGCCACCAATTTATTGCCAAAGTTTTGTAGTAGAGCCTTGACCTCATGGAGCTCATTGGAGGATGGAGAGGGTGTGGATGATTGTCCTGCGGGAGACATGGGGATAGGAGCCAAGGTGGGTTGTTGAGTAGGAGCTTCTGGGAACAGAGGCATTGGAGGCCTTGGAGCTATCTTCCCAACCTGAATCAAACAATTTTCTGCTCTTATGGCTATGTCATATGCACCCGGTAGAGAGGGTCCACCCATTGATTGTACCATGACAACTATATCATTGTTGAGAGCTCTAAGATAATACAAGAAGGCATGATTTGGAGATGGCTTCACTAGAGCAGGAATTCTATTCCATGTCCTATGGAATCTGAAATTGAAATCTCCCATGAACTCGTGGGGTGCCCTCTTGATCGTAGTCAGCTGCTCCACAAGTGATAGGTTGTCACATTTGTCTTCGAAATGGTTGCACAATCTCTCCCCCAATTCATCCCAATTGTGAATGGAGCTAGACGGCAACCCTCTATACCACTACAAAGCTTTACTTTTCAAAGATGTGGCTAAGAGTCTGACAGCAACATCATCCTGAGTGATATTATGGACGAAGCAGATGTTTGCAATGTCTTTAATGTGCTCAATGGTTGTAGTAGTTGTTTCACCAATGAAGTATGGTAAACTCTTCAACGCAGCCACTCGTATGTCACTCCATTGAGTCAAAATAAGGGGACTCCCTCCCTTGAAGGTAACAAAACCTAATTTCTTGCCATGCGAAACAATGGTCTATTGATACGAGTGGTGGGAGCCCTTGATAGTAATTGTCTTGTAAATGGAGTGGTAGAATGTGACCTGGGAGATGGAGTGTTTACAACCCTGACCTCCCTAACTAGTGATAATGAAGGTCTACCTCTCTGTCTTCTAGAGCCTGAAGATGAGAGCTCTTCGAACTGGAAACTACCTCTAGAAGACGTCGTTGTATGAATTTTGGGCATGAAATCCAGAGCTGCAACAAGACATGAGCAAGCAGACTGAACTGGTGAGCAGAGACCTCGAAATCTGGGGGTTCCGGATTTCTGAGCTTAACCACCTCGGAACCTGGGGGTTCTGGATTTCCAGAGTTGCGGACTTAGGAACCTGGGGGTTCCAGAGTTCCAGAGTTCCAGAGTAAGGAAAGTTGCGATGACTTGGGAACCTGGGGGTTCTAGGGCCCTAGAGTTATGAACTTTGTGTGAACAAGAACTGGACCTTGAGCAGAGTCGCCAAGTGCTTGAAAGGTGATTGCCTCTAGAGGCTAAAACACTAAGAATTAGCACTAAATCCTTAGCATGTATGTGGAACTAGTCCCACCGGGCGTGCCAAAAACTGTTATCACAAAAGCTCGCACCCTTGCTGAGCTATCAACTCAGGAACCTTGTGAAACATGGAGACAACCCCGATGTGTGGAACCTTGCGCAACGGGGGTTGAATCTCCAAAGAAGGCCAGCTTCCTTCTCAATCCAAGTGCAGGTGTTGAACCAACTCAACACTTTAAAACTACTTCCTAAGCCTATCCTAACAACTTGCAGAGGTAAAGGGAAGAGAGAATGCTTGAAATAGAAGGAGGTGATGCACCAAGAAGAGATTGTTCCTCTTCCCACCGAGATGACACAAAGAATTAACTGAAACAAACAGGAGATGCACAAACTTCAGTTGCATGAGTGACTCCAATGCATGTATGAAGGTTAGAATTCGCTAAGAGTCAAGAGGGGAGAAGGATTCCCACAATTCACACTCAGAAAACAAGTTAACATGGCATATATGGAGAGAAAAGCCACAAGACATACACCTAAGATGAAGGTAAGAAAACATACACAGCATGCATAGGTTGAAAGACAGCAAGAATGGTGAGTTTCAATTAATTATAAGGCCGATGGTCAAACTTACAGTTGCATAAATGCAAGATAAATACGAGAGAAGTGGGAGAGCATGGGATAGCTCAAGCCAGCAAAGAGAGAACCCTTTACAATGAGGCTTAATAGCCTTTATCTAGAAAAAATGGTTACAAGGGTGATCATGACCCCTACATGTCAGTCTGGAAGTGCAAGGAAGTGCATGCACTTGACTTGTACATGCAAGCAACCAAGCCATATCCTAAAAAGGGGCAATCCTGAGAAGGTGGATTGACTAACCTTCCAAAGTCAGACATGACATAAGTCACCAAGCATGGCCTCGTACCTCCCTTGATGGAAATCCTACCAAAACATTTAATGCACCCTTGTGGCTCCACAAAAGAAAGTGCACAAGTCACGAAAAACTGTCGGAGCATTTAAAGCTTTGACTGTCGATCACACCATCCGGAAGTGTCGCCAGTCGGAAGGAAGTTCGGAGACTTCGGAAGCTCGGACTCCTGAAGTGAGGAAGACAAGGGAAGGAGCAAGGAACTTCGGAACCTCGGGGTTCCGAAGTTCCGGAGAACTTCGAAAGGCTAAGGAAAGAACTTTGGAACCTTGGGGTTCCGGAGTTCTGGGATAGAGAGAGGAAGAGAAGAAAAGGGACTTCGGAACCTCGGGGTTCCGGAGTTCCAGAGGAACTAGAAAGAGAAGGCAAAGTGGGAAGGAACTTCGGAACCTCATGGTTCCGGAGAAAAAAAAAGGGGAAGCGAGGAAGAGAACTTCGAAACCTCGGGGTTCCGAAGTTCCGAAGAAAAAAAGGAAGAAGGGCTAGGAGGGAACTACGCAACCTCGGGGTTCCGAAGTTCCAGAGAGAAGAAGGGGATGGAACTTCGGAACCTCGAGGTTCCGGAGTTCCGGGGAACTACACAAAGGAACCTCGAAACCTCGAGGTTCTAGAGTTTCGGGGAAGGGAAAAGGAAAGGAACTTCGGAACCTCGGGGTTTCGGAGTTCCAGAGGAACTAGAGAGAGAAGAAAAGAAAGGGAGAGAAGGAGAGGAAGTTCAGAACCTCGGGGTTCCAGAGTTCCAAGAAAAGAAAGGAGAGGCAGCAAAGGGAAGGAACTTTGGATCCTCGGGGTTCTAGAGTTCCGGAGAAGGAAAAGCGAGAGAAGGGAAAGAGAAAGAACTTCGGAACCTCAGGGTTTGGGAGTTCCGAAGAAGGAGAACAAGAGAAGGCAAAGGGAAAAGAACTTTGGAACCTCGGGGTTTCGGACCGGGGAAGAAGAAAAGGCCAAGGGAGGAACTTCCTCCGGACAAGGCAACACTTCACACTTCATGATTCTTCTCTTCTTGATCAACTGGGGCAGCGCTGGTCCATGGAACATATCTCTGATCGGTTCTCACTTATGGACCAAGGGTGTCATAAAATGGCAACAGTATCTTTCCCCTACAACTGTGCCTGGAACAGCAATAAGAGATCCTTGTAGGAATTATCAATTTCCCAAGACCTACAAACAGCTATAAACCTTCACAAAGAGAAAACAAATATTTCACCAGAAATAATGATGAATTGAGATTGAGATAATTGAAAATGTCCATGAGCACTGCTTATATAGGCAAGAGCAAAAGAGATGAGAGCACACAATGATGACATGCGGCTCAATGAAATGCAAGGTAGGAGTAGTTAGAACTCAACCACCCGACAACTATGCATGCACAAATAACAACATAAGTAAATAATAAACTTTACCTACCACCTAGGAAAATGATATGCCTAAGTAAACTTAAGATTGTGAATAAATAATAGTTTACTCCAACAATCCTAAAGTTCAAAATCTAAAGCCTCAATTCACAAAACCAAGTTGTAAATGCAAACATAATTCAATTTGGGGTTCAACAACTTGTGATGATGATGAGTTATAGACTCTTACATTAGAGGGAGAACCATTATGTACATTGTATAAGCCTGTAAGTTTAAATTTACTTCTGCAAAGGGCCATTTTTCTTCTTTGAGCATAGTGTAAAATCATGATAGCAAATTGTGCTCTCTATAATGTCCCCATTTTAAGCAAAATCAATTTAAGAACAATTAGCTCAATTTTTGAGTTTACCCGTGAGCTACTTGTTGTGTCCAAGAAACTCCAAAGTTCTTGGAGTACTCAGGTTGTTCCCTACAAAGATGTTGTTAGCAATGAGCTCAATTGGCAATGTGGGTCATCATGACACTTTCAGAAGTGATTTCTAACATTTGGGGAGTTCTCCAAAACAGTGTTACAAGACCCAGACTCAGTAAGCTAATTTTGGACTCGAACTCAATGCCCAGACTCAGCAAAGACTCGGCAAATTGAAAAACCCAACAAATTCAAAGATTTTTAACGATTTAAAACTTGTTTCATGCAACCTTTAATAAATAAACCTTAATCACATAATAATCTCATGAAATAGAAGCTATTTTGAACACAAACACAAGTATACATTGATCATATAAGTATAAATGCAAATTTTAGTTGAAGGAAATAACACATTAGATATGTAAATAGTGTCAAATGTCTACAAAAGACATGAAATCTGAAATCCGTTGCATCAAAAGTTCCAAACAAATATCAAAATAAAAAATAAAAGCTAGAAGTCTATTGCTCAAATATGCCTATATTACTCGGCACCCCGGCCCTCCTATGTGTGCACCTAAGACAGGTCTTGGATAGAGTCACAACTTAGAATTCCACTTTATTAATGTCCTTATGGGGAATTGAACTTGGGCCTCCACAATGAAATCCCAATGTTTGAACCAATTAAGCTCAAACACTTGGACAAGATATACATTCATGTTCATTTACCTCGTGTAAATATTATCCTTTTATAGCAAAGATGCTTAAGTTTTATTCATGCATAGCATATTTGTATCACACATGTAATGTCCCCAACTAGGAATTTTTCTATATTTTTTCATTTTTATATAATTTTCTGATTTCTCATGCAAAACACAAACTAGAACAACCAAACAAATGACACTAATTGCTGGAAACTGTTAAGTTTTGGATCAGAGGTTTAAAAACAAAAAAAATTAGAAGTATGAGAATTATATCTCTGATATAATTCAATTGATATAGAGAATTTGCCTTGATCTCAAGGTCAATATAAAGTGAAGACTCCTCACGATTTTTATCACTGACAATGTGCAGTAGATATCTGATATGCTGAGGATATTAATTTGACTGAAGACCTACAAACTTCCTCCTAGTTGCTGGCTTTCAACAATGTATACAATCTAAATATTTAGATTTGCAGGTTGAATATATATAGCATATATATCATCAACAAATTACCCAGCAGATATCGTTGATTGGTTTCCACAGATATGATCACGCAGCAGATATCACACAGCATATATCGTTGATTGGTTTCCACGGATTACACAGCATTCATTCAACAATCATCTTAGTGCTCCCGATAGAGGAACCTAAATACCCGATCAAAGGAAATGAAGTGACACGACTTGATAATTAGGATATGACCAATCCAAGGGGTATGTTAATCCAACAGCCCCGAAATGATAATTACTACTAATCACGTTAGTCAAGGATATAACTAAAGAGTTATTATGTAAAAGCAATTTAGTGAATAGTTAGAGAAATAAGTAAGGAGATTGCTGATGTAAGACAGCGATAATACAGTATTAATTAATAAATAAGATAGCAGACAGGAGAAAGATATCTCCTGCTGCTATAACATCAACAGAAACTTCTTGTCGAAACTCTCTATGGCTGGAAAACATCTTTAATTTTACCCAATCTAAAAAATTCACTTATAGATGACAAATCACCCAAGTGAAGATGCTGGTTAAAGTCTGATATGAAATGGACAGCCAACTAACCACTCTTTCCCATGCAACTGCAATCAGATCAGAGTAGTCAAAGGTCCCTAACATTGAATACCAATGCTGCTAGGAATGAATTAAACCTTCTAATGCCAACAAACATCCAAGAATAGAACCCTAGGGTATTAAACTTTATTAGATATGGATTAAATACTGATTTATCACCTTCAAAAAAAATTTGTTTAACTTGCAACTTGCTGCAGCAGCTTACAGTGACTGATATGCACAATTTCAGACTTACAATCTTTGAGTTTTGGCCTGCAATAATGAACGTACAGCTACCACATGCTATATATAGGAGACCTTAATAGGCAAGTTTGATGGCTGGATCTGACTGTAGAAGTGTGGTAGTGGCACAAAGGCATGGTAAGTGACTTGGGGAGGTCATGTGGCAACTGGAAACAAACAATTAAGGGTTAGCAACCAAAATCCTTCAAACTGCTGGTAACAACTCATAAAATGCCTGCAAACAACTCATAAAATGTCTGCAATCAGCAATAAACACTGGTGAAACTTGTCTAAACTGATTATAAGCCCTCCTCCAAGATTGGCATACTTAATGTTGATCTGAAAGGTGATCCGGTAGTGCAAAATAAGGCAGATCTCCACTGCCTAATGTTGGCTCTCCTTTGAAGATGGCTGGAAATGTTGTATCAACAATAAATGAATACCAAAAATCTCCAAGGTGCTGGTGCAGGTCTTAGATAAGGGTGATCAACCTTTTTTTAATTGTTTTTTGGACACTTTTTCTCTTGGTTGAGCGGCAGAGTCCTGGGCTCGAGACTCGGCGAGTCTGCCCGAGTCTTGCAGACTCAACGAATCTGCCAAGACTCTGCCAAGCTGAGTCAGACTCGGCGATTCCCAATCTAGAGTCCCAGAGACTCTGCAGAGGTGCCTCACCTCTGAACTCAACCAGACTCGGCAAGTCTTGCAGAGTTTTGTAACACTGCTCCAAACTTCTTGGAGAAGCAGTCTATTTTTAGTAAGTCACCCGGATTGGCTCTGATCATCATCCCAAGTGTTCAAAATCATATTGGCATGATCAGAGTTTGATTCCAATGGTGTTTCAGTGCTTTTCACAACTTAGCTAAAATAATTTAATTATTCACTTAGGTTATCTAATGTTATAATATTAAAGTGAGAGCTTAAGTGTAATAATTTGTTTCAAAGGTGATTAAGTGAGCTCAAAAGTGGATGCCTAGGACATGGGGGGCTTTTTTGCACATTGAAATGTTATTAATCTTTAAAAAAGATCATTTTGGGTGAAAAAGGAATTACTATAATTTTAAATTGGAATTTTCTCTCCAAAAATCTATATAAGGAGGATGTGAGCTCATTTTAAGAGTTAGACTAGTGAATATTATTGTGCTGCTAGAATGAACTAGAATTCTTCCAAAGCTTCTTGAGGATGAAAACCCTCTTGGAGTTGTTGGTTTCAAGAATGGAAACCCTCTAGCTAGCTGAGTGATTTCATACAAAGATCACCATTGTGCTTCAAATCGAAATTCCAAATTTTGGGTTGCTGAGATGAAGATTTTTGCAATGTTTTGAATTGCAAATTAATGCTTTCAGTTTTCAAAGTTTAATTTAATTTATGTGTGTTCCAAGGCAATTGAAGAGAAGAATTGATTGGCCATACCCTTCAAACCAAGCCGTAGAAAATATTGCAAGTATATTTGTGATTTTGAAATGATTATAATTCAAATTTTGCATGCATTTGAGTGCTCTTATAGGCCATACATTTGAAAAAGGAGACAATAAGAAGTTGTTGGGCTGTACCACTTGTTATAGGCCATACCACTTGAGCTTGTTGTGAGACTTCTAGAGGAGGGTGCTTGGGTTTTGGTGCTGATTTCCTCTTGTTTGGGGTTGCCCTAATATTTTGCAAGATTCCAATCATTTGTAGGGTGGAGAAGTGTCTATTTGGTGAATTTTGATGATTTTCACATTGCTACCCATGTTGAACCAGCCACCATTCTTTCATATCAGACCTGCACATTGTTTGAAAACTATTTCCAGAATCGTGTATCCTTCTTTCAAGAAATTTTGCTCAAGTTTGGAGCTGTTTGGCAAGGATATATGAATTTGTGTTCAGTGTTGGTTTGTTTGGTGTAAGTAATTGAGATTATCTGGAAGTTTTCCTTGCTGCCCAGCCTGTTGCAGCATATTTCAGTGCATCTCCAGACCTGCACCAGCCTTTCTGTTTATCCATTCAAGGTATCCATGTTATTTCATAGCTGGGGTGTTGGGTACATGTGATTTGACATCATTTTGAGGTGTTACAGCAATATTGTTTACAACAACAGTATTTTTTTTATTTTTTTTTTTTAAATTTTGGCAAGCAAAAATGAAAAAACTAGAAAAAAAATTGAAAACCCTGTGTGCCTATGCACCAGATGGAGAATTATGGACGAGCATGAATTCTTGTACACAATCTTCCAGTTGCTAAAAAAAAAATTTAGCTTCTCCAATTTGAGAAAATTGATAGGCAACCTTGTTTTGGGGTAGAGATGGCGTCCCTGATGGTCCCGTGGATGAGGAAGGGGCCAACTGCTCCCGGAGCTGCAACACCTGCTTTGTGCGGTGGCGAAGATCCCTCTCAGCCACCAGCTGGCGCTCCAGAGACCGTTGCACTCTAAATACGGCCTCCATCAGCTCGGTATGCTTCTTATCCAGCTCTGCCCTCGTACTACTCAGACTGGCCTCCAACAAAGCCCTATCTGCCACCCATGCGGCTGAGGCTGCTACTAACTCGGCGAAGACACGAGCCAACTCCTCCTCCATACTCCTTGTCCGGGCTCTCTACTGAGCCAACTCCAACTCCAGTGTCTCCCTAGTGATATCTGCCTCCTGCTGAGCACGACGATGCGCCAAATGACTATCCCATATGGCCTGCTCAATCCTCCTGAGTAGGCTCTGCACCTAACTCTCTCCAGTCTGTCCAGGGTGCTGCCACTCCTCCATCACAGGAAGATCCACGCGAGGCCATCCTCTGTCAACAAAGCAGCACCGATGAAACGCCTCAGCAACTCCTCCGATAACAAATGCCAGGAGACCCTCCAACGCTGGCTGCCCTAGGGTCCTTTCCTCTGTCAAGGCCAAAAGTCTGCATGCCTCACTCTCTATTGCTGCCAAAAACTGAGTCAAGGCAGTGGGTTGGTTCTCTGTAGAACCAGGCATCAGAATGTCTACCTATGGCACTGTATCCTCCGCACCACCCATGTGTTGGAGTAGGTCCGTAGGTTCCCCCTGTGCACGCATCTCATGAGGAGAGTCACTGCCCTCTAAATCAACCACCTCCTGATGGTGAGGTGTGGCAGGCGGGGGTCCTACTGGGGCTTTCAGTTGCGCTGAGTATTGCTCCAACCATGAGTCTGTATCATCTCCCTCAATGTCACCCCTGTCTAACCTAATCTCTCCACCTCCATCCACTAGCTCTGTCCGAATAAGGGTTGTGTCCCTCGGCTGAACTACACTGCTGCTAGGGGCCTGTGAAATCTGCGCGAGGGAGGGACGAGGATGCAATTGGCCAAACCCCGGCACAGGGATTGCTGATATGGCTCCCACTGTCACTCCTGCTGCTGATAATGGTGTCACGGTCCCATCTGTAGTCAACACAGCGGGCGCATATACTAGCCTCCCTGTCTGAACACCCGTAGGTCAGACCACTCTTCCTCCTGGTAGTCCCCGCATCCCCTTCGGTATTTGGCCGAGGGCAACCGTACCACCTACGCCTTCTTCCATACCCAACTCTGGATACGGTACCTCCATGTGTGAGAGGCGAAATTCGGTATCCCCACCCGAACAGTAAGAAGATGTCTCCTCCGACTCCGCCCCTGAATCCAACTCGCTAGCAGAGACTACCTGAATCTGGGGCTTCCACTTCCTGCTGGATAGTGCATCCCCTGTGTGTGTATCCAAATGAGTCCAGTAAAAAATGGAGTGTGCGGTAGGGTCAATGCTGTCCCGCGGTTGCCACCCTCGCCTTTCTTCCGGCACTTGTATACAGCTTGCGTCCAGGAATAACCCAATGGCGTGGTGGGGCATATAGAATGCCTTGTGCTTTAGTGTGAGGAACTCATGAATGCGGTCTCACAGGACAGTAGCCTAGTTGTACACCGTCCCATTACGGAGCCCGTTCATCAATGCAATCATCGGCACGGCTATGTCGGAGGCCCTACTAGCTCCTGTGAGACGGCTCTTCATCAAGTCGAGCAAGCACTACCATGCACCAGGTACTATGTAAGATTTTTTCAGTTCTCGCCCCTTGGGTGTCGTAATCCTGTCCCACTCTGCTCTGGTCAGGTTATCCCGACATATTTGTTGTAGCAGCTGATTTTTCCTCTCAGCGGACATCTTCATTGCATGCTTGTCCACCTTCTTCCCTTCGTCAGGAATGCCAAAAACCCTAGCAAAGTCATCCGGAGCAAAAGACACAATAACGTTTGTGTGCTGGTACTTGAATGAGGAGGTACGCAACTCGTCATTGTACGATTTTATCATCATGCGCAAGCAAGGCTCAAAATCCCGAATGGCGAATATCGGCATCTGAATGGCCCAATGCACCCATGCCCTTCCTAACTATGTTTTCACCAAAATGTCATCTAGGGACTGCGCCTCCAACCACCATTGCCTGCACACATTGTCGTTCAACCCCTCGAAAGTGATTGTGTCCACCGTGACTTTCGGCTGCCTTTCTTTCTTGCCTGTATCCGGTACAACAACCTTCCCTTTATCCATAGGACAGTCTGTAGACGGTTTCCTGGTGGTCTTCTCTGAATCCTGTAGTCTCCTCCAATCCAGTTTTTTCAACTGCCCGGCATTAGACGCCATCAAATGATTTTTTTTTTTTTTCCAAACTTATATCTTTCCTCTCCTGGGCACCTTCACATGTTCTTTCTTCCGATTGCGATCTCTTATTCCCCTTGTCTCAATGGCACTTTTAGTTTTCTTTCGTGGTCCGTACGGCCAGTAGTTTACTTCTCGGAAAATTTGTTTTCCTTTGGCACACCTGAATCCATACGGAAAATTCCGTACGGTTTTGTTCCTCTCGTTGCCACTTTAATTTCGTGCAGACTTTTCCCTTCACTGTTTTTTATTTCTGTACGTAAGGTTTGTCTCCCCGCCGTACCAGATTCTGTACGGAATTCGCTTTTCCTTTGTTGGCACTCCTTCCCGTACTCTAATTTCCGTACGGATTTTTCTTCTGAGATCCATGGAGTGTTATTTATTGACCATACGGCATTTCCTTTACTTGTGGAATCCGTACGGATCTCTATCTTTCAGTTTCGTACAGACTTACTATGAACGAGTTCCCCTTAATTCTTCGGCACTTAAAAAAACTTTCTTTTAAATTTTTCCAACTTGTAAAATTTCCTTTTTTTTTTTTTTGCTCGCCACTTGCAAATTTCCCTTCATTTTCACAAAAATAATAAAGACAAGTTCCTGCAAAAAAATAATGAAAACGGTGTGCGCCATGAAGTTTCGTGTGGTTCTGAAGGTTGTAAATTGGCGTTGGCGACGAGGGGCGCTGCCCCTCAACCCCGCCCTGTACCGCGATGGGGTGCTGCCCCAGGACCCCACAAGGGGCGCTGCCCCTTGACCCCGCTAGGGTGTTGGCATCAAACCTCCGTTTGATTTGGTAGGTACACTACAAGTTGGGCGGTTTTTTTTTTGGTTTTTTTTTTTTTAAAATTTATTGTTTCTTACTTGTGCCGCTAGCTGGGTCCTTCTCGCTCATGGTACACCTTCAATTTAGAGCCATTCACTGTGTCCTACACCTCCTACTTGTCCAGTGTCCACAACTTGATCACCCCATTCGTGCCGACCTCACGAACTTTGAAAGGGCCCAACCACTTTACCTTGAATTTTCCGGGCTTGATCTCGTTGCGCCCATTAAACTTTAATACAACTTGCCATGGGGTAAACCGCATTCTTCACAAATGCTTGTCGTGCCAACTCTTCCGCCTTTGTTGTGCCGTCTCTGTCGCCCACTGAGCCATCATCCGTCGCTCGTCCAATTTGTTCAAAGCGTACAATCTCTCTCTCAGGTTTTCCATGTCGCCAAGTCGATTATCGATGGCGATTCGGAGACTCGGCACCATGAATTCAACTGGCACCACGGCTTCTTGTCCATACATTAGCTGGAAGGGAGTCTCTCCTGTAGTTACCTTATAAGTCGTTCGGTATGCCCAAAGTACCGACGGTAGGCGCTCCTCCCAATCATCCTTCTCCACTCCGCAAGACTTATAAATCACCGACACAATTATTTTATTGGTCGCCTCGGCCTACCCGTTCGCTCGCGGATAGTAGGGGCTTGATAAGGAGTGGAAGATTTTGAACTCCGTTGTTAGCAACCAGATTATATGATTTACAAAATGTCCTCCTCTGTCACTCGTCAGTTGGATTGGAATCCCATACCGCGTAATGATTTGTTCATAGATAAATTTTGCTATATTGACCACCGAGATGTCCGGCAAAGCCCGTGCCTTGACCCACTTGGTCAAGTATTTTGTCGCCACTACAATGTATCTGCACCATCGAGCTCTACTTGGTTTTAATGGTCCGATGAAATCCAATCCCCATCTCTCAAACAGTTCCTGGGCATTCGATGGGTTGAGGGGCATAGAATCCCTCTTCAATGGTCGTCCGACCAGTTGGCATGTATCACAGCTCGTCACCCACTCTCTGGCGTCATTATGTAGTGTCGGCCACCACAGTCCTGCCAACAGAACTTTCCTGGCCGTGGTGTCGAGCCCCATGTGTCCACCTGCGGGCCTTTCATGTGCTTCCCTTAGGACACCCTGAATTTCCTCTTCCAGGACGCATCGCCGTAGGATCTGGTCAGGTCCCATTTTGTACAAGAGGCCATTAATGAGTTGGAATGTTTTGGTCCTCAGTACCAGTTTCCTTCTTTCTCCTAGTGGCATCTCCCTCGGAAACCGTGATGTCGACAAGTATTCCCCCACGCTTATGTACCAGGCGGGGAGAACGGCGATGCGAAATAAGTGAGCACCTGGAAAATCTTCATTCACTCCTTCGCCTGGTTCTCCTAACTAGATTCTCGATAGCTAGTCAACTATTACATGGCTCTTCCTGGGTCTTACAATAATGTTGAATGTAAACTCCTGAAGCAGTAGCAGCCATCGGCTGATTCGTCCTTGGATAATTGGCTTGTTTACCAGGTACATCAACGCCTAGTGGTCCACATAAAATGTGAACAGGGTGGCCAGTAAGTAATGTCGAAAGTTTTGGACGGAGTACACCATCCCAAGGGCTTCCCTCTCTGTGGTGCTATAATTTTTCTTTGCCTTCGACAGGAGTCTACTTGCAAAGTAGACCGAGCGATCTAGCCTGTGATCACCAACCTGTGCCAGTGTGGCTCCTATGGCGAAATTGGATGTGTCAATGTGTACGTGGAACTCTGTCCTAGTCAGGATATGTCAGGATTGGCGCACCCACCAACCATGACTTCAATTCTTGGAAGGCCTCTTCCTGAGCCGTCCCCCATGCGTACCGTTCACCTCTCCTCGTCAGCTTGTCCAGAGGGCAGGATACTTGAGCAAAAATTTTGATAAACCGCCTGTAATACCCTATGTGTCCTAGAAAGGATTTCACTCCCGTGACATCTGTCGGTGCCTCCATTTCCACTATCACCCGAATCTTGTCTAGGTCAGTTTTGAGTCCAACCTTACACACTGTGTCCTAACAGCTTCCCTTGAGGCACAATGAATCTGCATTTTTTGGGATTGAGTGCTAGGCGGGCTCGCCTGCATCTCTCCATGCATTTGCCAAGTGCGGCCAGATGTGCATCCTGGTTACTGTAGATGGACCAGTCATCAAGGAACGCCCTGAAGTTCCCTACTGACATCTTGTCAAATATGTGAAGGATTATCTGTTGGAATGTCGCTGGCACATTGCATAACCCGAATGGCATTCGGTTATACGCATACACGCCATCTTCCACTATGAAGATCGTTTTTAATTTGTCCTCTTCGGCAATGGATATCTGGTTATACCCAGAAAATCCATCCATAAATGAATAAATTTCATGACCAGCCACTTCCTCCAAGATGCTATCCGCAAATGGTATTGGAAACAGGTCCTTTATGGTGACCACGTCAAGGCATCTGAAATCCACGCAGATTCGGATCTGGTTTGCCTCCTTTTTAAGGGATATCACTATGGGCAATACCCACTCGCTGGTCTGCACTTTGAAAATAATTCCGGCTTCAAGCATACGCTCGATTTCATCATTCACTCTCGCAGCATAGTTTTTATTCATTCTGTACGGCCTCTTCCGTACATGTACGGCCCCAGGTACGAGTGAAATTTGATGTACGCACAGTTCTGGCGACACCCCTTTGAGGTCCTTGTATGTCCAGGCGAATACATCCTTGTATTCCATGAATATTTAAAACGCGGCGGCTTTCAGGACTGGATTCCAATCGTCGCCAACCAGGATGTTCCTTGGCTCTGCTACCCTGCCGAGGTTTGTAGGTTTTACAGACTCTTCGTACCGGATTAGTTTCGTCATGTCAAACCTATGTGCTGGTGTCTCGTTGACAGGAGCATCCCCTTCCGTGTATTCCCCGTATGCTAGCGGAAATTCATTTTCGTCTGGCTCCTCGTCAACCTCCAACATGTTGCACCCATATAGCAGCTCGTAGTCTTCCATTTGCCAATGGAAGAGCCCATTAAGGGAATCGGTCTCATCTTCCGAACATCCTTGGATTCCCAGGATGCCTTCCTCATTCGGTTCCCTTCCGTACTTTCCTTCGTCAACTCCGCCCTCGCCGTCTGATTCCGATTCTGGCGCAAGTTCTTCAGTCACGAGTTGTGTTTTCAGGTCGATAATAAATTTTCGCCCGGCTTTCTCCATGGACAACGTGTTACACTTCCAGTTGTGATTCGCTCTGGCCGCCACCAACCACCCTCTGCCAAGAATGGCGTCGTATCCTTTCTTGGCGAGCGGAATCACCACGAAGTTGAGGACAAATGGTTGTGTCCCGATGGTCACTTGTTGCACCATGAGCGTTCCAAGAGGTTTGATACCATGTTGATCCGCTCCCAATAAGTTGAAGGACGGCCATAGTGTCGGCTTGCCAAGCTTCTTCCGGGTTTCTTCCAGAAGCACATTCACTCCCGACCTGCCGTCGACAATGGTGTCAATCAAAATGGTGCCAAGTATTCCCATTTCTACCACCGTCGAGTGCCGACCACTATATAGTGTCAGGACCAATGGGTCTGTTGGTGTTCCGTCGGGAACATCTGTATTCCAGGTCACCCGACTCTGTGGAGTTACTTGAACCGTACGTAGGAGTGTCGTACGTAATTGCAGCATCGTTTCCAAGAGGTCCTTCATCTTCACAGGTACTTCAATCTGCAACATTTACTTTAGGATATTTTCCTCAGCCTCAGAGCGGGAAGTACTTGCCGCTTCCTGAGTGTTCCCTTGTGCCAACATTTCCTTCGCCACTTCAACCTTCGCCTCCAACGCCCACTGCTTCTCCGTGCGAGGGTCCGAGTATGTGGCCTTCTTTGCCTGTGACCGTGTGATTGCCAATACCCGTTCCTCCGTCCTGTCAATGTTGAGCAGGTTCACTCCAAACTTTGGGCAAGTTCTATCATCGTGGTCTCTAGGCCCACACCATTTGCATAGTTTTTGTGGAGTTTCTTCTGAGGTGCATTCCCTGGCAAAGTGGCCCCATTGATTGCAGGCTCGGCACTGGATCATTGGTCGTCCCTTCGCATCATATTGGATTCGGCTCCTATTATTATTGTTGTTATTAGTCTTCCCCCCTTGGCGGTTGTTCCGATATCTGCCAGATGATGCATTATGGTTGGCGGTTTGCGAAGTTCCGGCGGCCAGCTGCTCTTGCGTGAAGAGAACTTGTTGGCTCTTTGTTTTCATATTGTAGGGACATTCCTTTGTCAAATGTCTGGCAATCTGACAAATGTCGCAGAAAGCCTTCTTGGGGCAAGACCCCTTGGTGTGTCCGTCACTCCTACAGTCCATACAACACACGTCGTTTTCTTCAGTCTTACTTTTACTCCCCTTCATGGCTTTGAATTCTTTCAGCATTCGTTCCATGTCCTTTTGGAGCGCGTGCACCTTTTTACTCGATTCGCCACTGCTACTGCTTTCCCCGTCAAAGTCTTCATCATCGTTGAATGAGTATTTATTACTTTTCTTCTTCTTTGATGTTTTGTGTTCGCTCTCTAGGTCCATCGCCCTATTATAGGCGTCGTCATATGACGTCGGGGGTACAATTTTCATCTTCTTCCGTAGGGAGGATTTCAACCCTTCGACGAACCATCGTTTCTTCAATCCATCTGCAGGTTGGCTTTCCATTTTACCCAGCAATTCTTTCAGCCTCCTACTGTATGCCTGTACTGTCTCCTTGGTACCTTGTTTGGTACTGTATATCTCCGCTACGATTTCATTGTCATCATGGAGCAACCGAAACTCCTCCTTGAATTCCTTCTGTAGATTGGCCCACATGGCCACTTTTTGCTTGTCAACATCAGAGTACCAATCTATGGCAACTCCACGTAACATGGCTGGGAACTGTTGTACCCAGTCATCCTGGTCCGTCACTCCATTGGCGGACCAAATAGTTTTACATGTACGGCAGTGGCATACGGGGTCTTCCTTGTCGTCCCCTGTGAACTTTGGCAATTTTTGTTTACTTGCCATCCCACCGCTAGGTCTTGGTCCTCTAATGCCTTGTGTGCTTGTACCTGGTGATCCTCCGCCTCCTACACCTAACCCTCCACTCATGGGTCCTCCAGAGAAGGTTGACCCCGAACCCAACAAATTGCCTCCCGTACGGTACCCTTGTGCTCCCCCGGCACCTTCGGCCGTACCGTCACCTTCGGTCGTCTCCCTCCGGTTGGTTGTCTCCCTCTGGTTGTCCTCCGAAATGGACAAGTTCTTTAGTAGGTCTCTGGTAGCGTCGATCAGGTTTAGATTTCGCCTTGTTTGTTCCACCAACTCTTCGCGACTTCTTATCCTATGGTGGTATTCTAGCGAACTGTAGAGTTCTCCTTCGACACCCTCCGTGACTTCTTTTAGGTTCCCTTTGGGCAACCCTACAACAGTGTTGTAGCGTCCTAAAATTGCGACACTTGCAATTTCGACTGCATTTCGGTCTTCACGATGGCGACGCAACACGCAACCTGAATGGAGACCCCAAAACTCGCTCACGACACCAAAAACTGCATTTTTCAAGCACCCTGGCCTGAACCTCCTTTGCACCCCGCTGTCCTGGAGGTGGGACCAACGCCCTGGTCCCTCAGGACCAGGGCGCCCGCCCTGGTCCCTGGGTCCTATTTTGGGCCCGGTCTCCTAAGTGATATCGGGTCTTTTTGTTTGCAATTTGGAAATATACTTCCCTGGTCGGCCTAAGGTCGGGAAAATCAGTCTATCAGCCCTAATTGACAAGTATATAAACTACATTTTTCTCTCTCATTTGGATATATAACACACATGACGGAAAAAGCGTGGAAACTATACTCAAACATTCAAGCATTCAAGCATTCAAGCAATTGATCATTTCAAGTCTCCATTCAAGGCTAAGTGTTGCATTCAAGTCAAGGATTCAACCATTGAAGAGGAGATCACTTACTTCATGCTACAACATACTACAACATACAACATCTAAACCTTCGCACATAAGGATACCAACATCCTTAGAACAAGGTATTAGTACTTGTTTGTCATTACAGTCATTTACATTTACAGCACTTGCTCATTTCTTGGTTAATTCCAAAACCGGGGTTTGACCTAAAGGCAAACCCCTAATCCCTAACCCCCCATCGTCTCCGCTTTTCTGTGTGTAGGTTGCAGGTACGCGGCTGAGATTGAAGATTTGGAATCCTTGTGCAGAGACGAACCGATCCCACTTCATTTCGCGGATTTTTCGGAGGACCGTGGCGCCGGGCGCCATCGTCCCGACAACTTTTTCTCAAATTTGCAGGACAGCGCCGTATCGACATTCTACTGTTAATTCCAGGTCCGCAGCTTCATCCTATAACCCGAACTCAGTTTATAAGCGAATCTTTATGACTTTCTATGCATTCCTAGCTTAATTTCCTAATCAACATTCTTTACAAAAGAGGGTAGCTTTGCTTTCCAAACCCTTGAAATTCATTTAGCATCCAATCCTACATTGTGTGGGATTGGATCTTATGAGTTTCAACCCCTCTTTTGAATGTAAAGTCTATCTCCCAAGTGAAAAACCCATCGAATCCTAGCGAACCTCCCTTCTCTCTCCTCGGAGTTGGAAGAGGGGAGACCAACTAGGGTTCGACCGCGATTTTTCCGCTTTACATTTTGGTGAACCCGACGTGAACATCCTTTCTGATTTTTCATGCTTAGATCTGAAAAAATTGATTACATTTCCATGTTTGATCTTTTGCAAAATTTTAGAGGTGATTGCATAAAAACCCTAAAATTTCTTTTTAGTAATTGAACTTGTGAAATGCTTAATTGTTAATGCTTGCTTCAGATCTGCTTTTCTATTACAAATTATCAATTCATATCTGTGCTTTAATTTTGAAAATTAAGTGGTTAAAAGTCAAAACCCTAATTTTTTAAACCCTCTTAATTCAACCTTTGTCTGATAATTTGACCGATCAAAACATCTCCAAATCAGCTGTAACTTTGGATTCTGCAATAAAATCACAATATCTTTCATCCCTGAAAATTTGGAAAAAAGTTGCGAGGACCGTGTTGCACTCCGAGCGCCATCGTCCCCGACATTTTTTCCAAAATTTCGGGAGCGAGATCTTGCTGTATTTTCCTGCTAAAATCCAGAATTTTGGCTGATTTTATCAATTATAACATCTTCAAAATTGCAGTCAAAGTGGGTCTTGTGATTACTTGGTCTAGGGCTCCTAATCATTCAAAAATCATCGAAACTGAAATTTTGTGTCAAAATTGTGTTCTTACTGTCTTAGATCTGAAAAGTGTATTTGCATTCATTCGAAATTTCAGTGCTTTATTCAAATATTTGCATTTTGTGACTTTTGAAATTAAGTGCTTAATTACAACAACTTTGATTTCCGCTTTCGAAATTGAATTTTGCGTGAAATTGAGTCAATTTTTGAATTTCAAAACTTGCATTGCTTTTGACATTCCCTCTACAATCATAAAATTCAAAATTTCAATTTCCCTCTCTTTTTCAAAATTTAAAATTTTGCATTTTTCGACAATCTTGATAGGGTTCAATTTTGAGATTGCAACTTTAATTTGGCCTATCTACAGATCGTAAAATCCCTCAATTTTTTCAGATTAGCTCTAAAATCATCATACCTTTCATCCCTACAAATTTCGAAAAAAGTTGCAAGGACCGTGTTGCACTCCGAGCGCCACGGTCCCGAACATTTTTTCTGAAATTTCGGGCGACTGTTGTGATTGCATTTAACAGCTTAAATCTGGAAGATTGGCTGTTTTTACTGAAAATTGCTACCTCTAAATTCAAAATTTTCTCTCTCTCTCTAGTGCATGAGTTTTACAACAACAAGCCCTACTTACACTATTCCCGTTAGACGAAGCCGTAGAATTAAGTCTTTCCGAGGTTTAACTACCGAGGAGATGGAACCTAATTTGAGTAGCCTTTTTAACGAGGACATGGGTAATTCCTCTAATCCTCCTAATGATGAAGAAGCTCCCCATGAAGTTTCCGTTGAACAACTTTCAAAATTGGATAACCAATTTGACGATTTTCACCAATGGATGTCTCATGAGTATCCCGATAGTCAAGCTCTTCCTTTAATTGAGGGTCTAAAACGCATGCTTCAAAATGATAAGAATGGAATTGATGTCTTGCGCGGTATCGCACACATTGTGAATTCGAACGTGATGCCTATGAAGAGTTGTGCCGAATCTTTGGGTTACACACAACCTCCTACACAAGTCAATCATTCTATTCCTTTGACCACTCCTATTGCTAGCATACCTACCTTTACATCAAACATCATGGCTACTTCTATACAAGACACTCCTCCTGTGATTACCAGTCATGGGGGCAATCCTCCCTCTTCTTCAATTAATCCTATTCCTTCATTTAATCCGACTTCTTCATACATTCCTTCAATGAGTGTTCCTATTACATCTTCACAAATGAACATGACGCAAGGGGGCAATTCATTTAACCATTCCATTCCTCCTTGTAGTGTTCCTCCTATTCAATCATCCCCTATGGTTGACTATCATAGGGTCCCACCACCTTACTCCCTACCTTCTTTCAATAACATAACACCTCCATCTCAATCTAACACACCTAACATGAACTCTTCGACCGAAGCTACCATTAACAATCTTGCACAAACTGTCTCTTCTTTACAACAACAAATTGCCTCTATGAATCAATCTAAGTTTAGTGTGCCTACATTTGATGTTGCGAGCCCACTTTCTCTTGATATTGTTCGAGCTATTCCTCCTAAACATGTTGAAATCCCGCATCTGGAACTTTATAATGGTAAAGGTGATCCTCTAACACATGTTAAGACTTTTCAAACAATTTGTACTGATTTTGCTTATGACCCAAGGTTGCTTGCAAAACTGTTCACTAGAACATTAAGAGACAAAGCCCTACAATGGTATTGCTCGTTGCCTTCTTATTCTATTACTTCTTTTGAACAACTTGCAAATGCTTTCATTCAACAATTTCAAAACAATATAAGTCCTAAAGTTACTTTGATTGATTTAATGCATTGTAAACAAGGTGTTAAAGAAAAAGTGACTGATTTCATTGGTAGATATAAGCATTTGTATGCTCAAATTTCTTTTCCAGTGCCTGATAATGATATTCAAAGAATCTTTATTTCTAATTTGCAAAAAGATATTCGAGACAAACTTCTATTTTCTGAGTTTACTTCTTTCCAACAGTTGTGTGCCACTCTTCACAATTATCAACTGACTGTGAGTCAAATGGAACAATCACATCCTATGGCTCCGAGTGATAAGGGTGATAGCAGTCAACAACCATTTGGGAAGATTAAACCGAACAGAGATTCCATCAAATTTAATGAACACATCATCAACAACAATGTGAATGCAGCATCAGGTGTGCCTCCTATTTCTAAGTTTTTCAGAAAAGAAAGAAAGTATACTCCTTTGAATGAATCATTGCATGATATTATGAATAAGTTATTGGGACAAAATGTGCTTACTCTTCCTCCTATACGACAAATTGATCCTGCAAAGATTACTTCACCTTATTTTGATCATAAAGCTTTTTGTCATTTTCATCGTCAGCCTGGTCATGATACTGAAAAATGTTTTTCTTTAAAGGATAAAATTCAGGATTTGATTGATAATAATGCTATTTCTGTTTCTGGAGTGAATGATAAAGGCAACACATCTGTAGCTCCTCCTAACCAAAATCTTCAGATTTTTATTGATCCATTACCTTCTCATACTTCTCATACTTCTAATGCGATTGAGGCTAATGATTCCTCTTTCTCATCTGATGGTCTTGTGTCTATGACTCCGAATGTGATTAACTTTGTAGAGCAGCAAGAAATCCCTAAAGAACCTTCCATCACATTTGATTCCAGTGAAACCATTAGAGCACCTGATGGTCCTTTATACATAGTTGCAAAAGTCAAGAATATGCCTTGCCGTGGAGTGCTTATTGATCCTTCCTGCATGGTTAATGTTATTACTGAAGAATTTCTTTTTACTTTGCAATTGAATCAAGTGATATATGACAAAACAGATGTGGTTGTGAAATTATTTGATGCATTTTCTTCTCCTGCGATTGGTTCTATTACATTGCCCATTGAGGTCCATAACAAATCTCTTGATGTGAACTTTGCTATTATTCCATCTTCCGAACAATTTCGTGTGAAGCTTGGCTATCCTTGGCTATCTTCCATGAAAGCTATTGCTTCTCCTATACATAAGTGTTTGAAATTTCCCCATAATGGTGAAGTTGTTACTGTCAATCATAGTCTCTTTAAACCAGCTGAAAGAACCTCTAGTGTTCCTATTGATTACTTTTGGCCTAAACAATTCCAATCTCTTCCTCCGCGAAGTGATCATCTTTTCAAATCTTATCAAAAGTGGAAAACAAATATGATCCTATATCTAAGTGAACCTAGAACACCTAAACTTGACATTCCCATCATTCTTGAGAAGGAAGTTCTTCCTTTGAAAGATAAAACTAATGTCTTTCCTCAAGAAGATTCCCAACCCGTCCCCATGGATGTGACTATGTCTATGCCTGATAAACCTTCCAAGAGTAGACCTATACCTCCTCGTCATGATGGACTTGGTCTTCTCCCTAAACCAAAAATTCCTCCTTTATATGGAGCAGTTCCTCCTCCTGCCTTTTATAGAGAGAAGAGACCTTATTCTTCTCCTATTATCCAGCCTAAGAGACCACAACCTAAACACCCCAGTGATAAGGATGAGAACATTCCTCCTCCTCTATCTTCTCCACTTCCTACTAAGACTAGACGTAATCGTTCCGCAAGTGAACGCCGACGAAAGCGTCGTCTTAGGGCTCAAGCAGCCGCTTCTCAAAATTTACAATCTCCAAAAACACCTTCAACAAGCATTATTCCATTTTCTCCCCAGCCGGACATTGAGCCTAAATCTCCTAAACATAAGATGCATGATGGTCTTGATCCTGTGCGAGTTAAAGATCCTATTTTTATAAATCTTGATGATGATATAGATGAAAATGTTATTCATGATGAAAATGCTACTCCTCTTGCTTCTGACAGTGAATATGAACTTGTTGATGTTGATAACCATTTATCTAATGAATTTTCTAAAGCACTTATCCTAGCTCCTAGACAAGAACAATGTGGCTTGGAACATGAACATAGCCCTTGTTTGGATCTTGTGATAGCTCCATCTGCTGTGTTGGATGTTCCTCCTCTAGCGTGTTCCCTGCCTTCCCGAAACATTGATCAGCAAGATCAGGGGGTAGATGACATGCTAGACTAGTTACATTAGCATAGCAGATTCTCTCCTCCTCTCTCTTTTGTTACTTCTTCTTTATGTTATTCTCATTCTTCTATTTGTCGTCCTTAGTGTTGTCTACTTCAGGACGATGCAAAGCATTGAGATCTCTTTGGTCTCTCTCATGTTGACTCAAAAGACACATGTGTTCCCTTCTTCTAGGTGACCTTCCTTGATTGGGGAATGAAGAACAATTATGCATACATACATATGATATATATACATGACTTATCATACAGCATACTGACCCCGAGGAAAGCGAAGTCACCTCGTGCTTTGTGTTTGTGTTTATTATCCTTGGGTTTATCTCACACTTGGAGGCTAAATCTTTGCGATAACGTGCTCCTTTCCCTTCTCATTTCTTATGTGTATCACTACGTTAAAACAATCACCCCCGTTGAGGCGTGTGCGATCGCTTTAACGTAGGGGGGCATACACCCTATCTATCCTTTCACGATACTTGAAAATTTCTTGGCGAACTTAGCTTTGCCTCGAAAATTTTTAGTATTTCTTTTGCATGACTCATAGTGAGGGACCTTACTACTGACAGTCATGGTTCTCCCTCGTGATCTTCCCTTTTACTTTGTCAATCGAAGTCGTAAGATCCTTAGTCCACTGGAGGCTTGGTGTATCTTGCCTCCTTGACGTGGTGAAAGTCTTTCAATGTTGTTTCCTTGTACTTTACCGGAAGTATGAGCTCACATACTCCCGCTAAAGTGGGGGCTAAATGTAGCGTCCTAAAATTGCGACACTTGCAATTTCGACTGCATTTCGGTCTTCACGATGGCGACGCAACACGCAACCTGAATGGAGACCCCAAAACTCGCTCACGACACCAAAAACTGCATTTTTCAAGCACCCTGGCCTGAACCTCCTTTGCACCCCGCTGTCCTGGAGGTGGGACCAGCGCCCTGGTCCCTAGGTCCTATTTTGGGCCCGGTCTCCTAAGTGATATCGGGTCTTTTTGTTTGCAATTTGGAAATATACTTCCCTGGTCGGCCTAAGGTCAGGAAAATCAGTCTATCAACCCTAATTGACAAGTATATAAACTACATTTTTCTCTCTCATTTGGATATATAACACACATGACGGAAAAAGCGTGGAAACTATACTCAAACATTCAAGCATTCAAGCAATTGATCATTTCAAGTCTCCATTCAAGGCTAAGTGTTGCATTCAAGTCAAGGATTCAACCATTGAAGAGGAGATCACTTACTTCATGCTACAACATACTACAACATACAACATCTAAACCTTCGCACATAAGGATACCAACATCCTTAGAACAAGGTATTAGTACTTGTTTGTCATTACAGTCATTTACATTTACAGCACTTGCTCATTTCTTGGTTAATTCCAAAACCGGGGTTTGACCTAAAGGCAAACCCCTAATCCCTAACCCCCCATCGTCTCCGCTTTTCTGTGTGTAGGTTGCAGGTACGCGGCTGAGATTGAAGATTTGGAATCCTTGTGCAGAGACGAACCGATCCCACTTCGTTTCGCGGATTTTTCGGAGGACCGTGGCGCCGGGCGCCATCGTCCCGACAACTTTTTCTCAAATTTGCAGGACAGCGCCGTATCAACATTCTACTGCTAATTCCAGGTCCGCAGCTTCATCCTATAGCCCGAACTCAGTTTATAAGCGAATCTTTATGACTTTCTATGCATTCCTAGCTTAATTTCCTAATCAACATTCTTTACAAAAGAGGGTAGCTTTGCTTTCCAAACCCTTGAAATTCATTTAGCATCCAATCCTACATTGTGTGGGATTGGATCTTATGAGTTTCAACCCCTCTTTTGAATGTAAAGTCTATCTCCCAAGTGAAAAACCCATCGAATCCTAGCGAACCTCCCTTCTCTCTCCTCGGAGTTGGAAGAGGGGAGACCAATTAGGGTTCGACCACGATTTTTCCGCTTTACAAGTGTAGAGAGTGTAATTCTCTCCATCTATCTCTACCTCCGCAACCTCCGTGACACCTCCTGGGTTCCCTTCGAGCAACCCCTCGGCCGGTCGTCCGTCGGCAAGCTGCCTTAGCCTACGCCTTTGTTCTATCTGTTGTCTAAGATTCAACGCTCTTTGTGCCACTTCCCATTCATCACTTTGTATATTTTTATTTTTGTCCTTATTTAGTATATTGGGCATAAATCACTTCCGTACACAGCAAGGACACACCATGTACACAAAACACACAAAAAAAAATTTATTACTTCATCCCTTGTACATAATGTATGTCACTGACATACTTATTACAATAAGGGCGTTCTTATTTATTCTCCCTGGCCATCAGAGTTCATGTATTGCGCTCATCTTCTTGGCGCTCCCTAAATTCCAGTAGAATTTGCTGTCGTCGGTTCTCTCGGTAGATGTCTTCCCTTCGGTTCTGGAGAGCCAAAAATCCTTATGCCAAAAGGTTAGGCAGTTTGCTCATCAATCGATTCACAGCGGGGCTTACTCCGAGCGAATTCCACACAGCATCTTCTGGGACATCTTCGGCTGTGGCTTCCCTCCTTACGTGCGTTTCAATTGCCGCCTGTAGGATGCAGGAGAAATCCTTCGTGAGTGTCTTTTCCCCCTCGAACAATTCTTCGGGTTCTCTGTCCAGGTTTTTACTTAGGCAACAGCACCAAATGTTTCCCCCTTGGGGTGTCAGGTTAAGACATTGCATAAATGACAGAAGTACACAAAATATATGGAACTCACAAGTGTTCTATTGATTCATAATAAGCCAGTACATACAATGATAGCAATATGTTCGACTACAATAGCATGTCCAAAGACTGGAAACAGATACAATATAAAGGAGTCTGGTCAGTTACCCAGTGCCAACTGCCGACAACCGACGGGTTAACTACCGACGCTAACACAATTTACCTTAATGCTTAATTACCCGACAACAAACCTTAGGGTCTTTGACCATTCTCGATTCAATGATAATGCCTATTTTGCTCCAAGATGAGCTGATTTTTCCCTCAAGATTGGATTTCTCAAAATTTGGACAGGAAATCACAGCTCTAGTGCTCTAATACCATGAGGGAGTTGATAGTGAACCCCACAGCTCTCAAAAATCACCTACAGCCAAAAAGCTTATCACATCTGAAGAGAAAAAGGCATGATTGTGTTATGCAACCTTGTGAGAAAGATTGATCCACAAGAGAATCTGATATTGAGGTTAACCTAAATTGAATGGATTCAAATGGATTACAATGTACAAATGAATGCTTATAAAAGAAAAAGATAAAACCCTAGGTGAGGATTACGTTAGATCATGACAAGTGTCCTCATCCTATGCTACGAGACAACATGACCTAATTATAGCTCAATCTAATAATAGAAAAGCACTTCTAAGTTTAAGCTTAAGTAAATAAAGTAATAAGGGACCTAAGTAACTAATTGATGATTAATTAATTACTAGGCAATTGACCTATTTACTCCAACAATATTGTTACTTCATTAGCATTTTGTAATAGCAAACATACTTATTTTTGGCATGGTTATATGTGAGCTAACATTGTAACACAGGTTGGCTGTACTGCCAATGGGATTGATCTTAGTTTATTGCTAATACTTACCCCACTGAATAAGTGGTATCATCATAATCACTCACCACTGAATAAGTGGAAGAGTTGTTACTGTTTGGTACTCATTCACCACTAGATAAGGGGAAGAATATTGCTTTCATTTTTAGTATTGTATAAGCTTTCGCACTGACAAGTCGATGTTTATGTCTTTCAATGTTTGCATGTGCACCCCACTGTATATGCGGTTTTGGTTGGCTTGTCATCTAGTGCTTTCCTTTCAATAGCTGCATTTCAATTAATTGTAACCCTGAACACCGTATGCTCTCACCTTGCCACTCCAACATCTGGGTAATCATAAAGTGGAAGGGAAGTTGATATGTATCTCATTTCCAGCATTATTATTTTCAAAAAAAAATTAGGGGTGTATATTACACCCTCCAACACAAATGTCGCAATTTCTTATTAACAAAGGCAAATCTTGAATTGTAGAGTCGTGCCCCAAAAATATCTTATGACTAGAAATGCCCTTCCACACTTGCAAACCAACTAGAAATTGTGTACCCTAAATGCATTCAACAAATACCTATGACCTCTTCAAAAAACCCTCATGGCTTTACAAAACAATGGCAAATGCACACTCGCAACTACTTCATGAATATTATTTATGATGCCCTTCCTCTAGTATTTCTACATACAACTTTGAAAATCCCTTGCAACAAGAAATCACAACTTCCACACAAATTGACTAGTACTTGAAGATGAAAAGATTAAACAACATTTTTTTAGTGACGACCGTTTAATTGCAAGCCAACTAGAAATCATGTGCCCCAAATGCATTCACTAGATACCTACAACCCCTTCAAAAACCATTGCAACTATAAGACAAGGTGGGAAATGCACACCTACAAGTATAGTACAAAACATAATAGGGTGAATGCAAGAGAATTCCACCAATGATAACATATTGTAAAGCATGAATATGGATGAAAGAAAAAAATACAACCCCAAACTCCAATGATCGCAAATGGACTAGAACCACTAACTCCATAAATGTCAAACTCCCACATTCTCTGTAAAAAATGAGAAAAAACTTACCATAAGGGTGAACAAATGTAGATAACACACCCTCTTGGCATCAATGGAGCCCTCACACAAATTTAGAACTTCAGTTGTGCCTGCAGCTACTCTCTACTTTAAGAAAAACTATTACATACACATGCAACAATCCTATTATAGACTAACTACATCAATAAAAAGAAAGTCCACCCACTTCCAGAAATGTTTCCCTATTAAAACCTTCCTCCAGCCAAATGAAAGACCAAAGGAGAAGAAACCAAAGCATCACACACTTAGGAACCCCAAAAATTACTCTTTTTGGGCTCTTTTTAAATTAAAACGTGGCATTTTGTGTTCCTGATGTGACGTATTCACACATCGCCCCATTATAAATGGGGACCCCTACTTTTTGCTTTCTGGGGTTTGTTTTTCTAGGTTTTTTAGGGTTTTGTCTGTTAACCTTTGCATTTTGAGGGTTGCCAGAGGGATCGCTAGGATGGCAGGTTCTGCATGAGCTAGGGTGAGTCCACAGGGCCCCAGAATTAAGGTTTCTTTGAGAGTCTTCCTTAGGGCCTGGTTTTGCTCTTGTTGCTAATTGTGTCTTGCTTGGTGAGTGAATATCATCCTTGAAGGTCTGAGTTAGGTCAAATTGGCGAGTGATGAAGTCTGGAATGTCATCCTGATCTTCAAATACCCTGAAATTTGACTAAGTCTAGAATGTCTTCCTGATCCTGAAATTTGACACTTATACTTAAATGTTATATTCCATACATGGATCCTGACGGAGAGACCAAAATGTCAAATTTCGCTCCTGACCCTTCCAAAGGGTCCAAAGCGATTTTCGCTCCAGACCCTTCCAAAGGGTCCAGAACGCAATTCTCCATAAGACATTCTAGTTTGACCCAAACTTAGAACTAACTCATTCCCAGGCATTATTGAGGGCAAAACACTTGTTTGGATGGAGAAATGTGAGGAATGAAGTCAAGATTTGAGCCTAAATGTGAATTTCAAATGTGAGGAATGAAGTCAAGATTTGAGCCTAAATGTGAATTTCGCTCCTGACCCTTCCAAAGGGTCCAAAGCGAAATTCTCCCTAGACACCTTTTTTTTCCTTCCTTGCACTGGAAACCTTGATTCCTTGGGCATGGTAAGGACAAATTGACATATTCTTGCCTTAGGAAGTGATTTGAGGTGTTTGAAAGTGTGGATTTTGTCTAAAGCATGAATTTCGCTCCTAACCCTTCCAAAGGGTCCAGAGCAAAATTCACCTTTTCCTCTATTTTGCTCTTTCATATGGCCAAGTTTCGGATTTTTGAGGCATAGTTGAGGAGGCTTGGATGCATGTTTGCCTTGGAGAGGAAGTTTAAGACTACAAAATGATGGAAATTAGCCTAAAGTAGAAATTTCGCTCCTGACTCTTCCAAAGTGTCCAAAGCGAAATCCTCCATTTAGCCTTCTCTTGGCCTTAAAAACCTAGTTTGACCTTGCCTAGACCCAGTTGGATGGTGGATTGTCTTGATTGCGAAAGGAGGAAGTTGATTTGATCAAGTTTGAAAGGGAATGAGATGAAAGAAAGTGAGAAACTAGCCAAGAGTGAGGATTTCGCTCCTGACCCTTCCAAAGGGTCCAGAGCGAAAATCCTTATGCACTTCAATTTCTTCTTTGTCCAAACCAATTTCCTAGTTTCTAAGGCATGTTTGGAGGTGTTTTTGAATGTTCTAGCCTTAGGGAGAGAGTAAAGGTGGAAAAGATGAAGGATTCTAACCTAAAAGGTGAATTTCGCTCCTGACCCTTCCAAAGGGTCTAGAGCGGAATTCTCGAAAACACTCATTTTTTTCTTAGCCAAAGTCAGGATCTTGGTGGAGATGCAAGAAGAATGATCTATGTTTGCCTCCCAAAGAGGATTGGAGTTGGAAAAATCAAGAATCAAGCTCAAAACATGATTTACGCTCCTGACCCTTCCAAAGGGTCCAGAGCGAAAATCCTTATAGCTCTATTTTCTTCCTTGTTTTGGCTAGGCGTTGGCATGTTGGAGGGTGAATCGGTATGTTCTTGCCTTGAGAAGGAGTTGGACGCTTTGAAAGATGAAGATTTTGCCCAAAGTATGAATTTCGCTCATGACCCTTCCCTTTCCTGACCCTTCCAAAGGGTCCAGAGCGAAATTCATTATAAACCTCATTTGCTCCCTTGTTTGGGCTTCAAACCTTGTTCCTTAGGTGGAGAATGATCTATGTTTGCCTCCCAGAGAAGATTGAAGTTGGAAAAATGAACAATCAAGCCTAGAACATGATTTTCGCTTCTGACCCTTCCAAAGGGTCCAGAGCAAAAATCTACCTAGAACTCATTTCCTTCTTTGTTTGACCAAATTTTGATATCCAAGGCATGTTGAAAGGAAGAATGGACATGTTGTTGCCTTTAGGAATGTTTGAAAGCGATGAAAGGTAGAGATTTTGTCCTAGAAATGGAAATTCGCTCCTGACCCTTCCAAAGGGTCCAGGGCGAAATTTCACTAAAACCACCTTTTTCCCCAATTTTATGCCAAGGCAATTGCAGACTAAAGTGAATTGAGATGGGAGGGGTCCTTAGGAGTGACTTCAAGTTGCTAGTGATCCATGAATTTGAAGGAATTGAGCAAAACCAAAATATTCGCTCCTGATCCTTCCAAAGGGTCCAGAGTGAAATTTCTAAAATCACCTATTTTCCCTGCAGGTCAAGTCAAACTTTGAGTTTTTGTAGCTTGGATGAGTGTGAAGAAGTGTTTTCTTGCCTTTTGAAGTTGATTCAAGTTGAAAGGATTGAGGAAGAAGCCTAAAACAAGATTTTCGCTCCTGACCCTTCCAAAGGGTCCAGAGCAAAAACCCTAAAAACCATCTTTTCCTCCAAAATTTGAGTGAAGTCGGGCCTAGACCTAGGTGAGATAAGCTCTTTCGATTGCCTATGAAGTATTTTTGATCACCAAAAGTGTGGATTTTGAGCTAAATCAAGAATTTCGCTCCTGACCCTTCCAAAGGGTCCAAAGCGAAATTTTGGATAGGTCCTGTCCCTGGCAAGGTTTTTGAGCGAATTTTCCTTTTCAAGGCCTTTTGAGGATCAAGCGAATGTTGCCAAGTTGAGAAATGGATTCAAAGAGGGAGTCTAGAGGAAACATTGTGAAAGGAATGGACTTGAGTCAGGATAAACAAGCTAAAAGGTGAATTTCGCTCCTGACCCTTCCAAAGGGTCCAGAGCAAAACTCTTCAAACTACCTATTTCCTCCTTGTGTCAAGTTAGGACTTTGAGTCCTAAGGCGTGGTTGAGGTTGAAATGATGTTACTTTGCCCTGCAAGATGAATTGAAGTGAAGGAAATGAAGAATTGAGACCTAAAACTTGAATTTCGCTCCTGACTCTTCCAAAGGGTCCAGAGCAAAATTCCCAAAATCACCTAGTTTGCCCATGATGAAGGTCAAGTTGTGGATTCCTAGCTTTTGGTGAGGAGAAGGATAGTGTATGCTTGCCTTGGAAGGCATTTTGGAGTAGAGACATGATGGAATTTGTCCTGGAATGCAAAATTCACTCCTGACCCTTCCAGAGGGTCTAGGGCGAAATCTTTTGAAACTCCTATTTTCACCTTGTTTGGGCCAGGCGAAGAGCTAGTTGTGATATAATGTTGAAAAGAGGTCTAAATTGGGCAAAATAGCAAATTTCGCTCCTGACCCTTCCAAAGGGTACAGGGCGAAATTCTTATAGGGCCTGTCCCTGGGAAGGATTTTGAGCAAACTTTATTTGAAGTCTTGTTGATGATTTAAGGTGGAAAATGCTTTGTTGAAATGAACATGTCATATGTACTTAATCACCTTTTGGTTTATTTTGCAGATGGAGAAAACCAGGCTAGGGCAAGGACGACCTCTTCCAGTCCATCATCATCAAGGACGACCACTTCCAAACCAGAATCATCAAGGACGACCACTTCCAAACCAGAATCATCAAGGACGACCAATTCCAGTCCATCGTCGTCAAGGACGTTCCACATGCAAAAGGGAAGACTCAAGGTGTTCAAGGAATTGCCAGCTACCTCCAGAACCTCCACTTCGCCACACTAAAGAACCACAAGATGACAAAGAAAGGCGATGCCAGCATTTCAAGGAAAGGTACGCCATCCATCTAGCACATTAGAGACAAAGGAGGTCAAAGCAAAGGTTCGTTGAAGAAGCAGATAGTTTCAGAAGAGTTAATTAAAGTTAGCCTCTCAGCATCATGAAATTGAACATCAACCAAGTTACAAGTGTCAGACAAGGTGGCATCCCAGTCATCACTCCTCCAATTGGATTGGTCCACCTCAGCATGACCAGATTCAATGCACCTAATTTACTAAAGGCGGCACAAACTTCGATGTACCTACTCCGGCTTCTTATTGGTCCTCACCCTTGGAATGTAATTTTCTCATTGGCTAGAGGAAGTTTGTTGTAACAAACCCTAATCAGGGTTTTTATCTTGTAATCCTAGCCATTGATTCTAAATCAATCAGAGTCGTCTGTTTGTAAAAGGCTCCCTATATAAAGCCTTGGCTCATCATTTGTAAAGGTTAATAGTTAGTTCATAGAGGATAGCTAGCTAATAGTTAATAGTTAGTTCATAGAGGTTAGAATAGCTAATAGTGAATAGTTAAAGAGTAGGAAATAGTTAGAGTAGAGTAGAGAGAGAAGGCAAAGATTGTTGCCAAGGTATTGTTGCAAAAGACTTGTAAACTTCATTGAAGAAATGGTGAATTCCATGGGTCGATTCAACAATTTGCATGGTCTCTATACTTCTCAAATTTGATTTTATGTTATTAGGTGAATGGAAGAAATTTGTACGACCAACGGTGAAATTCGTATATCCATACTACTAGTGGTTTGTTGATTGCAAACTTGCCTTGTGTAGTCAACTGGAATCATTCAGCTTAAGCTTAACTTCAATTATCACTTCTTCATTGATATGCATCAACCTGACGATGTCCATGCTTGTAGCGGTGATCTAAACATCATAAAGCTTTCCTCAGAAAATCGCACTAACCTTGTGGAGGTGATCCTAGGATGTAAAAACAAGACTTAGTTAGAATTTCATCAAAGGTCATTCATTACTCTTACATTCTTAGTATTAGAAATAGATCCCGTTTCAACCCTTCTACTTTTTCCTTTTTTTTTCAAAATCCAGAACCATTAAAATCTCACGTTCCAACAATATCCAAAGCAAATCAGACGTTCAGGCAGTCAAACATAAGTCCCCTTGTGATTCCAGCAAAATCACATCATACCACGAGAAGCTTATCCACACGTAGAAAACCTAAATACAAGAACCTTGGAGTTACTCTGACTGATCCTTCGGCAAGATCTTCAGCAGTCGGGAAACTTTGATCAAGAGAGGATAAGATACCTTGGTATTTTATTCTGTGTTTGGTCGTGTACAAAAGACTCATCAACAGTTCCATACAGCTATTGTGATGTTTTGGCAGGGTGTATGATGTCTATTTTGCCACATATAATGTTTTCATCACTTGTATAATACGCTGACAAAACCCACAATTTATTTTTGTGGGTTAAAAAAAATGTCTCATGAATATTGGCAGCAACTGTCACAGATTAAAGGCAACTTCACAAAGTCATAACTTCCTCATACTGATTCCATATGAGATGCTGTTTTTTTTCTAAATTGCATAGCTTTCTCAGAGGAATCTGAATATGCAAAAATACGCAGCTTTTGACTCCTTATGAATGCTTTTCTT
This sequence comes from Cryptomeria japonica, assembly GCF_030272615.1. NCBI lineage: Eukaryota > Viridiplantae > Streptophyta > Pinopsida > Cupressales > Cupressaceae > Cryptomeria > Cryptomeria japonica. The sequence goes on along the minus strand of NC_081407.1, from coordinate 2,709,672 downwards.
CACCCAGCAACAGAATTACACTTATGGCAAGACCCTAATGGTCCAAAAGTCAAAAGAGTAGTGGTATTTTTAGCATCATTTTTTCAATATCCTTATCTAGTCATGTCTTCAAGGAATTTTATCTTCCATGATTCTCAACAACTACTTGCATCTCCAAATAGTCTCAAATGAGTGTGTGAGATGACTTGTCTGGTATTTTATCAAGAACATTGACCTTACTGAAAATGATTAATTATCAACCAATATGACATGCATTTATGCTTCAGATATAAGGCACCGGATGCAAAATATTCATGAGAAGGAACACCCCTTAATAGGTTTAGAAGAGCGACATAGAGTTGGGCAAATGTGGCTGGCACAGAAATCTCAATATTATGCTCTTCCATATGCAAAATGAAGTTCTAATGTCTAATGTAATAAGTATAGTACATTATGCTTAGTGAAGCCCACAAAACAACACTATATAAATCTGATTGAGCTTTAGGAATCTGATAAAAAATGATTGGGAGGAAGATATTTAATTATAGTATATACACTTAGTTCTGATTTCCATCATCCTTTTTAAATCCCATTCCCCACCACCATGTCATTTATAAAGGCCATTTAGTCTCTTGTCAAACACAGTTTCCACCATTATAATTGGGACCCATAAAGTAACTTGATACCCTGAGATCAAAATCGATATCGTGTGTAATTTGCAAGTAATGCTGTACAAATCCATAACATTTAACAAGGCAAAAGGATGTCTGCACCCACAAATCCACACGAGATACTTTTGAATGACACAATGCATGTTCTGACATAGTAGAACACAAATGTTTAACTGTGCACATATGCTCTTTCCAGTCAAACTGTAATCTAAAATCTGCTGTTGGAAGGTAACTGCCATCTATAATTACGCCAATATTTATTTTTGTTTCAGATTGAACATGTTGAGCATAATAGCCATGGCACATATGGCTTGCGTCCCATGGATACAGAAGTAATCCCTAGTTGTTTCCAGTAGGTATATCCCTAAATGGGCTATAAAAAAACTTTGCAATGCAACAATGTTTTCTTCAATTTTCCATTGTTTATTTAGCTAGTCATATCTTTGAATAATTTTATCTTCCAAGATTCTCAACAACTACTTGCATCTCTAAATAACCTCAAATGAGTGTGAGTTGATTTGTCTAGACTTCAAGAAAATTGACCTTGCTCAAAATGAGGTGCATTTGTGTTTCAAACGGAATGCATTGTGTCTAAAAATTCATGAAAAAAAACAGCCCTAAATAAGTCTAAATGAGTGACATGGCGCAAAAAAGTAGGATGAGTTGGCTAACAAGATTGGCACAAAATTTCATAACAAGCCTTACAACTCATCTAATGTAGCGGTTTCCACATAAACTACCAATTTGGATACCTGAATTTTTAAGTGGTTAACTCTCATCTTTCAAGGAAGCAATCATATTTGTAATTTTCTTGTGAGATTTGAATGTTGTTTTGTGCTTTTGCCTTCTAATCTACAGTGATTTCATTGTCCTCTAATTTTTGAGTTTGTAGTTTGTACAAGCCAAAAGACTGTATTAAAAAGAATACAATGGTGTGATGAGCAAGCTTATTCCAGATAATAATTTTACGAAATCATGTTATTTTATCAGGATTTAACTGAATAGTTTTTGAATCAAATTCATTCATCCGTTTTCATGAGTAGTGGTTTACATAAACCCATCTCTCATGAGTATGATTAGCCCACTTGGCATTAATTGTGTCCTTTAGAAAATTTTAAACCTCATTGGCATTTAAAGATATTTGTTGCTATAGCAGATATCCAATGAGTCTTACTCTTCGTAATCATTACAACTAAATTTGCATGCATAGTCCTGGCACAAATATCACACTAAACAAGCTCCCTCCCTAAACTCACACAAATCGCCAAAACATGTATCTGGCACAAGTTCATTACGTTTGCAGCCTCCTATCGACCTACATAATCATTACCTTTTGTGTTTAATATGACCAACAAGGTTCAAAAATCTGTCATATTTAGAAAGAAATCTAAGAAGAGGGGGAGATATAGCAAAATCTATCCAGCATTCTGGATGCATTTTTTACAAAAATAATTATAAATATATAAAATCCAAAACATGATACATTCAAATTTGAATTAAAAAATATTTTTGTAAAACAGTCAATCCAGAATGCTGGGTAGCCACAGGCTAGAGGGATGGAGAAATTATCTTCTTGTGCAAAAAAGAAGCTTTCCATAACATATGAGAATCACAAAAAGAAGCCATGCATATATCTTATTGGAAGTTATGAGACCCAAAAAAATTAGAAAAATACTATCATATAGGTACAAAATATATCAAGAGGATAAAACAAAATGCGTACCGGACTTCAAATCGGTCATGCCAAGTATCCTGTTTAGAGGGTGAACTAAATTTGCTAAACGGGGCGCCATAACTTTTGTGGATGATTACCAACAAGCCTGCAAATAACCAAATATGACAAGACGTTCGAACCATTTTGTGTTTAAAAAATTATTTGAAAGTTGAAGCTTAAAATAAATCCCTTGCACACATCTTTTCTGCATTAGTGGAATGATGGAAATCGCATTCACTGCAATTCTCAGGTTTTGCTGAGATATTATCTGATCGATACTTAATTAATGCATAGGAAAGAACTAATTCCTCTTATACCTTATACACCTTAGGAACCTGATTTTTAATCTTTCAATTAGTAGAATACTAATCAAAGTTGAACACGTAAAGTGATTCTCTAATGCCACGACATTTCGTATCAATAATTCTGCATTCATCTTCCCTTGATACAATTGTACTCAACCTTGTGCTAATATCAGGACACATAAAGAACTTCAGATTCCTAGCAAATAAATTCGCAGGTCAGCAGTGATAAGGTTTTAACTTTAACCTTAGTAAGCAAAAGATTCAGAACCATGCACACAGCTTGACAGTAGGCAATATCTCTACTATACACAGTACAGGTCCATATTAAACAGAGACTAAGATATACCAAGAAGATATCCAAAACAAAAACGACTCCTGGTGCCAACCCCTGTAATTTACTGCACGTGATATAGTTAGTTTGGATATATGGACGCAAAAACATAGTCAGTGGCTCAATTGTATATTTAACATAGGTGCATTATCAGAGTCTGTGATTGTTGAACTAACTCGTGTGGAAGAAGGGTGCAAGTCAGCACATTGCAATGGGTTTTCACAAATGAGATGAACCAGACCAAAGGTTTAAAGTTTTCAACTCATTTAGGTGAAGTCTACGAAGATCACTGATAAAGAGACTAAAGAGTACCCTCTGTTTAATCCTTTCATGCAAAAGTTATTGAACAGTGTTGCCTCAATCATGCAGAGTGTTGACACCCAAATTCCCCAAATGCCTTACTATTCAGCATTCGGAGCCTCAAACACCGAGTCAAACCATCAACAAGAGTACAAAAAATGTTCTGTAAAGGTCTTCTGGCAAACACACGGAATACCAAAATCATCCAATTTATAAGTGGAATCATTGCATTAGAATATGAAACAGTTCTACCTAGTCAGGGTACCGAACTGAAAATAGAATATAACTAACTTACACGAAATGTAGCCACCCTTGCCCAAAATGTAACTGTGAAGTTTTGGGTCACTGAGCAAACTAAAATAAATCCAAACATCTGCCGAACTTCTAACTGTAGAATGATAAATCCATTGTTCAGCACAACGGCACTCGCTGCAAATCCTTTTTGATTGAAAACTTATGTTACGAATATTAGCTTCATGTTGACCTTTTTTTATCTCCGACTTCAATTCTATTAGCCTTTCGTTGAATGCTTGCCCTACTCGGAAACATATGAGTTCCCTTTTTGATATTTTGTATGTTTTTTACCAAATGAATAGATTTCTTATATTATTTGCATAAAAAAAAATATATTATATATAAAAAACTATAAAAATATAAATAAAAATGTGTCAAAAAAAAAAATTACGTTCAAAAATTTAAATGGTTTTTTTTTTCAAAACAATCAATTGAACAGACAAAACAAATTAATTTAGTAAGATTTATATTATTAGAAAGTGAAGAGGTTTATGGCCATCTAGTTTTTTCTATATATCAGCAAGGTTTTAGGCTATCAAGATCAAGCTCCCAACCACTAATCGTATCATCTTCATTTTTTTCTTTTGTGGGTAACTAAGTATCACAAATAAGAGAAATGGTCAATGCAAAGCTAAGGGAACTTGTTAGAGTCCAACCAACTAGAAGCCTCTCAACCATGAGGCTAAGAAGAGGCTGAAGGCAAGTGAGAAGTTTGAGAGCAATCACAAGTAGACAAATCCCTAACTCTTCTTGGTGGGGATTGGAAAGCATGTGGTTGAGAATAGTGACCTTCCTAAACATTTAGATAACATTCGCATCAATGTTCGTGAGGAGGAGATCGGCCTGTACTAAAAGCTAGAACTAATGGTATTTTTGAAACCATACACCGGATGTTATCCTTGCGACCTAAAAGCACTTTTAGATGTGCCACATCAAATGCAACCTTATTTTCTTTCACCTAGATCTACATAAGAATATTGGATCACAACCTTAGTAAAAATGTGAAGTGGATGTCAACAACATGGCTAATAAATATAATAGTCTTTAACTTTCTAAATGCTAAAAAGAATTTGCACCCTCAAAGCGTAATAAATCTATGTGAGTTCTACAAAACATCAATGTCAACCTCTCAATAAAAATCACATGCCATGAGACAGGCTCAAACCTAAAAGAATTGGAAAAACCATGAATAAAATTACAAACTTCTTAAGCTATAAGACAAAACAAAAAATTATGATTTAGATTCCTATTGTCCACTAAATGGGCAACAAAAGTTGACAATCCTAGATGGGTTAATTTTGTGTGATGGATAGACTTCGATTCAAAGATAGTAGACCAAACAATCTAAACTTTGCATCACAAATAGCACAAAGAAAATGTTAGAGTATTCGAGTATTTACTTGATTAGTAAAACATTATTTGTTTAATTATTTAAGTTCCCTTCATCTCTTTTACACTTAAGCTAACTTTAGGTGCATATAATTAATTATTTTAATTAATTATTATGTGCAAACTTAGGTTTTCCCTTTTAGGGTTTCTTGACATATTAAAGGTTGAGTTCTTTCTTTTCATTGTAAGAATCACATTACATATTTTTGTGAATATTGAGCTCTCTCTTTTTGAGCATATTCTCTGTGTATTTGTTTTTCTGTATTTGCTTCCTTGCTTCTCCTTGTAACAGGTTTTTCAGCTTGCAGAGATTATTTGGGCTCCTTTGGTGTTGTATTTTCTCAACTCCTATATGGTATCAGAGCTTCAGATCTACAGCTACATGTTCTTGTTTTGAGAATTTTTGGCTTTGGAAGCAGATATGGGGTTTCAGAATTTTTTATGCACCTAGGGTTTGACCTTTTTTTCTGAGCACTTTGGGCCTAAATAGACCTCACCATCGTGCTCAGAAGGCCCAAAAACCCCTATGGTCATATAAAATTTGACCTTTTTTTGACTCCTGAGCATCTGGGTGATTTTTTTTCTCCCCATAGGATCGTACGGCCCTGGCACGAATTTCGAGAAAAAAAAATCAATTTTTTTTTTTTTGGCCTTTTTACGGCATGTAGGCCGGATTTTGATTTTTTATAAAAAAATCAAAAGGGCAAAAAATAGGGTTTTCAAAAAAAAAAGTTTTTTGCAAAGTTTTTTGGGGGCCCTCACGGTCGCAGGGTACCGTGGGGCCCCTGCCATTTTGCAAACCCGTACAGCGCCGCTGGCGTCTTCCTCCAGCCCCTGTACCCTGTCGGCGCCGGCCTCCGGCTTCCCAACCCCCGGCCCCCACCGACCTCTCCCCGCTGGCCCCCGCCGTCCTCCGAACCCCACCGACAGCGCCACCGACGGCCTCCACTGCTTCTCGACCGCCCGCCACCTACGCCCACCTTCTGTTGTGTTCCCCAGCCACCACCACTGGTCTCCCCGCCACTAGAATCCACCTTTGGTCGCCGCCTGCAACTCCCGGCTCGGCCTCCTCTGTCGCCCGACCCACTTCGCCTCCTGGCCACCTGGCTCCGCCGCCGACCCACTCCGCCCTCCACCCGGCCACCACCCACTGGCCACCGGACCACCAAAGAGCCACCAGACCTCCTTTTTTGGCCTTCTTCAGGGGGGGTTTGGTTTTTTGGCTCTATCTTGGGCATACGGAGTCATTTTTTCAAAAATGAATAGGCGTCGGAAAGCTAGTTTCGGGACCGACCTCATGGTGTTGGTAATTTTTTCCAATTTTTCTGTTTGACTATATTTTTTTCCAGTCAAAGTGAGATCTAGTTTTTGCACTCTGGGAGCCATAGAGTGAGCATCCAACCTCCGTTTTTTGAAAAGTTTGTATTTTTGGAAAGCATGTGCTATGTACTTTCCAACCATCTTAGTTTTATTTCCAGATTCTACTCCATGCATATTTTATTCAGTTTTTTGCTTTTCAGCACTCTGGTGGATATCATGGTTGTTTTAGGTCTTGAGATCTCTTCTCTGAGTAGGATGTCTCTATTTTGGTTCACGTTTCTATTTCCAATCTTCTTATTATTGTAGCTTGTATTTATGCAAACGCACTTAGATAAAGTGCCATCATGCATTGTTTACTTGGAATCTTGCATATCTTGTGTCTTGTTGTACATACACTATTGATCAAGTGCCATGAGGGGGGTTGATGTTTGTCTGTTGTTTGCCATATTCCTTTGTCCAATGAGTGTTCCTTCCACGACATTCGCCTCATGATGTGTGTCAAGTGTGTTCCTTCCATGACACCATGTACTTTTCTCAGCACCTTTGATGTTCCTGGTTCTTCGTCATGCATTTCTTCTTGGTTGTTTTTTTCAATGTTCCTGTCCCTCTCCCACTTTTGCATTATGGGGAGGTTTGTCCTATTGGTTCTAATGCTTTCGTGGTTCGATTGATCAGCTCTTCAGGCTTTGGTGTTTTCATGCCATTTGTATCTTCGATTCCAGTTGTTTGCCTTGTTTGCCTTCTAATTCGAGTAGTGTCATTTGAGGGCATTCATACAGATTACAGTCTTCTCTACCTGGTCATGTTTTATTTCAGTGGAGTTTTTCCAGATCAGCAGTTATTTTTTGACAGAGTTTGCAGGTTCTTCATGCTTCAGTGGTATTCTTTTCCATCTCTTTTTGGAGTAGAGTTTTGTTCCCACGTGGTTTTCTCTATTTCTCCAGTTCATAGAGATTTCATTGTATTTGGGTACCTGATCAGGCCTTGTTGTCGGGACCCATCTTTATTGCTTTCAGTAGTTGTTCTAAGTTTTAGCTTCTCCCTAAGTCTAGCTTAAGGGGGGGTGTTAGAGTATTCGGGTATTTACTTGATTAATTAAACATTATTTGTTTAATTATTTAAGTTCCCTTTATCTCTTTTACACTTAAGCTAACTTTAGGTGCAAATAATTAATTATTTTAATTAATTATTATGTGCAAACCTAGGTTTTCCCTTTTAGGGTTTCTTCACCTATTAAAGTTTGAGTTCTTTCTTTTCATTGTAAGAATCACATTACATATTTTTGTGAATATTGAGCTCTCTCTTTTTGAGCATATTCTTTGTGTATTTGTTTTTCTATATTTGATTCCTTGCTTCTCCTTGTAACAGGTTTTTCAGCTTGCAGAGATTATTTGGGCTCTTGTGGTGTTGTATTTTCTCAATTCCTATAGAAAACTAGAGAACCCATTAGTGGTTGAATTTAGACCCAATGTAAAAATATAGAGAAATACAAGTATAACCATTGTGATGTTTGTAATCACAAATAATGGTGTGTCTACGTACCATTTTCAATCTTCCCACCAAAGTTTAAAACTTCTAAATTCAATGTTATGAAGTATTTTATGGGAAATTGAACCCATAATTATTTGGTATGTATACAAATATTGATTGTAAAGCTTGTATTTCAATTTGACCTTGAGTCAAGAATGAAAATTCTTAATATTCTTTGAGATGAGATTAAAAAAACCTCTCTTATTGTAAAATTGCAAAGCATGAACCAATTGTACCTTAGCAAGAACCATTTGTACCTTACCAAGGAGTTATTCTTGAGAAGAAACAATGAGAAACCCCAAATAAATTATTGATTGATAGATAATCTCTTGCATGGTTCATTGTCATCCCATAAGGGCCATGGTTTGATAGCTTCTCGATATTTCATATAATCTTAATAACAAAAGTGTCTTGTGTATGGATAGGTTCATTCATAATAAGAAGAGTATGAAAACAAGATCCTTCCAAGATTGGCACCTATAAGGCACTCTAATAGAAATATAATGTTTAACTAGACCCTCAAATCTTTGTTTCATTCAAGTGTTTTGATGATCCATTTAGCACAAATTGATAATCCTTGATGTTGGAGGACAACAAAACTCTCAAACCACACAATAGAATCTTATATTATTATAAAAAGAATCCCACAAAAGCATATTCATTCCCTAAAAAGGGTTATCTAAGTGTAAATAATGCAATAGGGGTTCATAAATGGAATGCGGTCTAATATCAAAAAGATATGTCCATGCAGGGTTTCATGACTCACAAATTAGAAAATGTCCAATAATTTCATCCTAGATGCACAATGAAAACTATTTATATTAAGGGGAGAAATTAATATTCATCGCATGACAAAAAATATTATTAAGAATGGTTGTAAATTGAACATCAAAACAATTAACAACAAAAAGAATAAGAACACTAGCTCACAAACTAGCAAAATCTATTCTTTGTTTAGTTCCCAAGAAAGAGTTTTATAGACTATACGTTTCTATACAAATTAAGGAACCTAATCTTCTCCAAGCCAATAACTTTCTTTGTCTTTACAAATTAGGAGGTATATATAACTTTTTTGTTTGTACTCGATTCTTTTTCATTTTTTAGCACTATAAAAATGTTTATAAAATAAGATATAATTAACACTTGACGACATTTTTTAGAGCCATTTTGTTATAATTATAAGCATAATAATTTATAATTAAATATTGAAGTTTTTTTAAAATTTTGGTGGGCAAATAATTGTCAAGACATTATGTCCAACAATTTATATGCACTAGTTATAAATGCACATCTTGCATGTACCTCTTCAACATGATATGTGTTATAGCCATCATTTTCAAATAGTTGTGCTTCATCTTATACCCAATTTATAAATGGAATCCTATGCATATATGTTGATTTCTTATATAGAATCTACTTCATGCTTGACCTTCTACGAGAAAAATCTTCCAAACATTGCATTATAATTTGAAGGTAGTATAATACCTTAGAATATGCACCAATGTCCCTCTATTCTAGATCAATAAATTCATTCACTTCTATTCCAACGATACCCATTGTTGAGGATGGATGCCTCAAACTTACTAGTTGAAATCTCGTAACATGACTAAGTCATGTAATTGGGCATTTAATTATGTTGCAGCTTTCTGTAGTGATCAGTTTGGTGTGATAAACTTTTGTGTTATCGACAAGCTCCAAAGTCAATTGATTACCCTTCGTGTTTTACACACAGCCAGAGATGCAATGAGTTCGAGCAGACTTGAAGAAGTATTGGCGACGTCGAGTATAAAAGGGATTTTTTATGTAACATTAGAGTTCGATAAGATGCTTCAAGCAGTTAGTCAAAGCCACATTTCTCACCGACAAACTATGACATCAAAGAGACTTTGGAGTGGTCTTGGCGAAGGGTTGGTTTTCGATATAACCTAAAGCAGTCTTGGCGATAAAGTTAATTTCGATGAGACTTCGGTGTTCGATAACACTTCTCAAGGAGAATGTCGAAGTCATCTCTCTCTCCGATATGCTAAGAGTGAAAGGTGGGGACCACATGTGACTTGTTTTGACCTACTAAGTTGGATGCCAATGGTTGGTCCGAGTTGGAGTCTGAGGAACTCCATTGGAAGTCGATGTAGAATACTCGACATGTTTTCAACAGTCTGAAATGTTCAATGGTTGGGAGTTATGGGATCTGAAATGAACTATTTTGTGGACAGAGGTATAAATGACTGAAGAAATCATTGTAGATGTAAGTCAATTAGTTGGAAGTTGATCGATTAGATGGGATTGTTGGTTGATAAATGCTAAGTCGCAAAATTCTTGTGACTCTAATCTGTGTGGATCAAAGTTGATCTGATATCTGTATGCTACCTGAACAAAGACTAGAACAAAGCATTTGAATTTGTATCTTGTATGTAAATACTCTTTACTATAGTACAAGTGATTAGTTCTTTGGTGTGTGGATTTTTTACCCGTAAGGGTTTTCCCATGCAAAATTTTGGTGTTTTGTCTATGATTGCAAGCATCTTAATGACTATAATTTTAAATTTAAAAGTTACTCCTACTTTTATTCTCTAAGAATTTAACATTCTGGAAGGCATTTCCACACTCTACTTTCCCAACAAGTGGTATCAGAGACTGACCAGTTGTGTTATCCTTGCACGCAGGATGAGTTTTTTGTGATAATTTTGTAGTGGGAGTTTTGCAAAGAACTGGTGTTTGAAATTGCAGATTGAGATGGTGAGCACATCAAGGAGAGTAGACATTGAGAAATCCAGCGATGGCAATTATGAGTTATGGAAACTCAAGATGGAAGACCTATTGATGGATAGAGACCTTTGGGTTTCATTGTCTCGAGTCAAACCATCAGACATGAAACAAGAAGATTGGGATCTCACAAATAGGAAAGCCAAAGGGTTGATTAGACTATGTCTTGCAGATTCTATTCGGTTGGATGTTCTTGACGAGAAGATAATAACTACTCTATGGAAGAAGCTTGGTGACATTTATCAAGGAAAGTCTCTAGTAAATAAGTTATCCCTGCGGAAAAAGTTATACTCCTTAAAGATAAGTGAAGGTACATCTGTAGCAAACCACTTTCAACATGATTATTGCACAGTTGAATTTTGTGGGTGTAACAATTAGCGACGAGGATGCCCATTAATGGGCTTCATAGGGTTGATCCTATAGAAAGGCAAAGACACAACATAAAATGGAATCCTCTAAATGAAGGGTGGATCTAGGTGAATTTTGATGGAGCAACGAAAGGCAACCCAGGTCAATCAGGGGAAGGGTGTGTGGCTTGCAACCATGAAGAGATGATTTTGGCTAAATGCATACTAGGTCTGGGGATTACAACTAATAACTTGGCAGAAGCTAATGTGGCCCTATTAGCAATCCAAATGGCAAAAAGGCTTAGTGTTGGACATTTACGTTTGGAGCGTGATTCAAAGATTATTACACAAGCATTAGCAAGGGGGGAGGCAATCCATTGGAAAATTGATAAGATCATTAGGATGATCCTTAAACTACTAAAGGAATTTCCACAATTCAAAATTTCCCACACATTGAGGGAAGGTAATAATGATGCAGACCTTCAAGCAAAGATGGTCATGGATTGTGAACAAAACGAAATCAGGTGGTCAGATAATGGGAGGTTGGTAGATGTGTAGAATTGAACTAGGTAGTAATCACTGAATTTGACCAAATCATTTTATTGAACTCAGCCCACACATGTATAATTGCACAATGTGTTTTGGATTGGTGTACAAAGGAGGCGGGAGAAGAGGTGGTGTAAATTTTGCATCAGGAAAGGAGGAATTTGGCAACACCAAGAGGTGACTGGTCAAGGGTGATGTATTGGCACAGTAATGAAGTCCAAGCACCAAAAATTTTTATAGCTTGTTACCGTATCTAAGCGCATGGGAGATGTTACCATTTCTTACCCCAATACCAATTTGGAAGGAACATTTATGGCGTTGGACAGATGAGTCGAATATAAACCACACAAGAGGCAATGAAATCATCTGCATTTGCATCTGGGTGAAGCCAAAGGAGGAGTTGTGGAGCATAGGGGTCAATATGGAAGCAATTTTTTCTCTATAGACAAGCAAACAACAAGTGGCATTCTAGGGATGAATTATTGACGATAGATTGGCAAACATTTTCATGTATGAGGAACGCACTTTCCTGACCAGAGTGAAGATCGTGTTAGGGGTGGAATATCTAGAAGGGGGTTTCAAGTACCGCACCAAGTGCCCACATTGTCTCGCTATTCATGGCGTGGTGTTTGGAGCTAGAACCGCATCGATCAATGGCAAAGATAATGCATAGGTGTGTAAAGAAAGAATGGTTGGGTGGGTTTGAAGGATTGTTAGCCCTGGTTAGGGATATGGAGGGGTTTGTAAGCCCGGGTGGGAGATGGCTACATGTGAGTGAATATGTCCCTCCACTCCAGTCATTCCTTATATGGAGTACAACATGCAACAAGGAAATTAGGTGAACTGCAACGCAGATAGGACTACGAGGTGTAAAACAATAGATCTCATCAATCATTGTCTAGGAAACACGACTGAAAGTTGCTAAGTGGGGACCCTATGAGGACTATCGGGCCCTCAAGACTCAGCTAGTTCCCTCGAGAAGGAAGCGTGGATGACCAGTAGGGAAGAGACGTGCGAGACAACTCGTGAACCCACAATAATGGGTTACACTTTTTTGCCAACTTTGACACTGAAATATTCATTTTAAGAAAAAACTTCACATTCAAACACCTATTACTACTAAACTGTAAGGAATTTGTAGATGATGTGAACTAGTAATTTGTGACATTTTGTTCGTCAATTCTAAATATATTTTTTTGAAATTTTTTGGAATCATTTTGTTTCCATTTTTCTACCTCCCTCGAAAACTAGTTTTTTACCAAAAAATAACATTTTTAAAGAGTGATACTCATTTGGTATGGCATAATTTGTTTTTATAAGATAGATATAAATTTGATTCTTTTGAATTTACTTTTGTATCATCCATACCTAATGTTTGCAATTGCTTTCATAACATTATCTTCAATATTTCATATTTTATGAAGTTTTGAAATTGAGTTAACTATAATTTTCACATATGTTCATTTGGTCGCTTGTAACTTGTTGTATATGTATCGGAATTCTTTTTTTTTGTGGAAAGAGAACTTCTATACCTATTGCATAGATATTTTCCAAATTTTTTTTCACTTGTTTACTATTTTTTCATAAGTGTTAAACTTCAAAGTTGATGTTTGGTGTGAAACCTATGTTTAGTTAATCTAAAAAAAAATTAAAAAAATCAATATATATTAAAATAATAATCATTAGAAATCTCGCTTCAAGTACTACTATCTTGCATTTGGATTTGTCAAAATTCATCTATTTGAGCCCCCAATTTGAGCTTCGAAGGCCAAAAATTTGTAGAAATCAGGAGAGTTTGGGGGCAAATCTCTAGTAGGCGGGTTCAATGGAACATATGTTCTATCAAAAGGGGTTCTATCGAACCCATGTTCTACCGAACCCCTTTGAGCAATTTTTTTTTAATGACCATGTTCTTTTAAAAAAACCATTAAATAAGGGGGTTTGATCGAACCCCCCTTTTTAATAATTTTATATTCGTTCGAACGTGTTTAAAATAATACATTTGATCGAATCATTTTTTTGGTCCGATCGAACATGGCATTCGATTGAAAGTGGTAAAAATTATGTTTTGGACAAATGAGTGCAATTTATTCATTCAAAAAAGTGTAACCCACTATTGTGGGTTCACCCAGTCTACTTCTACTTCTAACCGAGTTCTACTACTTGGTAAGGCTCTGGTGGTAGTGAGGAACTAGAGGACGAGATGCAAATGGAAGAACGAGCAGTGGCAAAGGATGAAAAAGGAAAGAAGGTGATGGAGGAGGTGTAGATGAAGGTGAGAATCACCCAATTTTCATTTTTGTTTACTATAATGTTGTTTTCCTATTGTACTTGTCAAGTTCGGGTGATAAATTTTCAATTCTATGGATGTAAGGGATTTGAGGTTTTGATGATGCCCATTTTGCAAATATGGGCCTGAAATTTTGACATGTACATATTTTTCCAAATTAATAAAATATACGATTTACCAATTAAAAAAAAACAATTAGTGACGAGGATCATTGTATTCTTTTGTTATGTTCCTTGCCTAACACATGGGATCATCTGGTAATGGCTATTGGAAGTGTAACAACCACTTTCAAAATGGAAGATGTGGTTGCTTTATTGCTATCAGAAGAGGCACAAAGGAAATCTTCTGAGCTGGCCAAGGAAGCTCTTATTGTTCGAGGTAGATCAAAGGAAAGAGGCAAACAAAAGGACAAGAAGTCCAAATCTAAGTCAAAGAAGAGATGAAAGTCTCCAGGAAAGAGGTCCAAGGTGAAATGCTAGAATTATGGGCATTCTGGTCATATCTGAAAGGATTGCAAGGAGGAGAAAATGAAGAAGAAGAAGAAGAAGAAGAAGAATTATTTTGACATTGAATCTTCTCAGAGTGATGTAGATGCTTTCATTGTTTCCTTGGAAACTCAGACAACAGATAATGTCTGGCTAATTGATTTAGGCACATCATTCCACATGACATCTCATAGAGAATGGTTCTCAAAGTATGAGAAATATGATGGTGGAAAGGTGTATTAGGCAAGTGATTCATCTCTTGAAATTGTTAGCCGAGGAAGAGTCATAATTCAGTTTCCTGGTGGAAGAATTAAGGGAATTGATGGCATAATGAGCATACCAGGTTTGGCTCAAAATTTTATTTCTGTTAGTAAGTTGTTTGATGCTAGTGTACAAGTTACATTCGTGGGTGGTGGTTGTAAGATGACTAGAGGCTCCATAGTGCTAGCTAAGGTTGCATGGGTTGGTACTCTGTTCATGCTAGATGCACCATCTGTTCACTATAATAGTACATCTGGAAAGTCAAACAAGGCTACTTGGAAGGAGAATTTTGCAAGCTCTATGGAGGTCAAACTTCTTACAGAGAAAATGATGTTATGACATCATAGACTCAGTCACATGGGAGAGAAGGGCTTAAAATCTCTGAAGAATAAAAACTTTCTAGAGGGGCTTGAAGATTGTGATTTTGAATTTGAATTATGCGAATATTGCATATATGGAAAGCAACACCATGATTCATTTCATTCTAGTCCTCATAGATCTTTTGGTTTGCTAGATTATGTTCACTTTGATGTATTTGGTCCAGTCAATGTTTCTTTGTTGTCAAACACTCAATATTATGTTTCTTTCATAGATGATTATTCGAGAAGGGCATTTATGTATTTTCTGAAAAGTAAATCAGAAGTGTTCGGTTAGTTTAAGGAGTTTAAAAACTTTGCTGAAAATCAAACTGGTAGAAAAATTAAGTGCATAAGGACTGATAATGGCGGTGAATTTTGTTATGCAGAGTTTAAACAATATTGCAAAGATCATGGAATCGAGAGACATAAAACTACACCTTACACTCCACAACAAAATGGAGTTGTTGAAAGATTGAATAAAACGTTGATGGAAAAGGTGAGAAGCATGCTGAGTGGTGTTGGTTTGGAGTAGAAATGAGAGGGATTAGGTAGAGTTGTCCCAGATCAGAGGTGAATATCATCTAGTGATAAAGAATAGGCTGGGTATTGGTTAGCATCAGCTGAATAAGCTTGTTGTTGTTGCTGAGATTTGATATTCAGATTAGGCACCAGTTGAGTAGGCAACTGTGTTGGCTTAGGCGGTGCAGCTGTAGCTGCAGGAGGAGGCATTAAAGCAGGAGGTTGTGGTTGCTGAACAGGAGGCTAATATCCAGAAGATTGGGCTGGCCATGATTGGTTTCCCCTCCATTGAGAGGTAGGTTGCCAATTCCCTTGAAACTGGTTCCCTTGACCCTGAGATGGATACCAGTTTCCCTATGGCTGCTACCACTTTGGAAGTTGATTAACAAATTTCTGCCCTTGGCCTTGTGACCCATACCAACGTGGATAGTTACCAAATTTTTGAGAATATTGTGGTTGCCATTGGTTGTTTGGTGCATAAGAATTACCACTATAACCAGAAAAAGAAAGTGGATCGGGTGGCATACCTTGTCTTTGAAAATTTGGCCTTCTTTGAGCAACATAGAAGACTTGCTCGTCCTCACCTTGAACTGGTTTGAAGTCAGGTACTTCCACATTTGCAATCATCTTACATCTTCAATCTTTCTTCCATTGTTTACAATGAGGACAAAATTCTACAAAGAATGCATCAGCTTCCTCATGCTTCTTCTTAGCTGCCAATGTATCCAACTGGGTAGCCGTATTGTTTATTATGTCCTCCTTGAAGTCTTTTAATAGATGACTAAGTTCTAATCTAGAAACTCCAGTTCCAAATGTTGATAATGGTGCCCCTGGCTTAAATCTAATGTTCTTCTTAGATGTAGATTTGGAATACTTTTTGCAATTTTCCCCTATTTCAGCCCAAGTAGATTGTGTAATGTCACCTCCTCCCATGAGATCTAAGGAATCGGTGCATTCATCACTAATACCCCTCAAAAATATCAATTTGAGGGAATCTTCATTCAGAGTACTATGCTTGGACTTCTTGACACTAAACAAAAACCTTTCCAGATAATCCTCAAGACTCTTATCTTTAGTTTGTGTCATTCTAAAGATATCATCCCCATGATGATCGGTGCCTCTACAATAGTCTTTGTATTTAGCAAGAAACAACCATTTCATCTAATCCCATGTGTTGATTGTGCTACTACCCAAGCTCATAAACCATCTCAAAGATGACTCCTTCAAAGTGGCAGGAAAAATTTTGAGTCTATGGGCATCTGTAGTATAGTCAAAACTTCTACAGAGAACATCAAACTCAAACAGAAATGTATCTGAATCCTCTGTCACCAACCCATAGAATTTAGGAAGTGAAGATGCTGGAATGTTCTTGAGGTTGGCATTATCATGCTGGTTAGAGATGGGAAACTCAAATGTTGGACCTGGTGGTGGTGGTGGATTATTCCCAACAGGAGGAGGGTTCCCTTGCATTGGACTTGTGGGGGTTGTTACTATAGGAAATTCTTCTTCTTGTGGGCCAAAAAGAAACTGAAGACTACCTTCTGGAAATTCAGATTCAGGGTGATTCAAATTCTGTGGGACTTGATAAAGTTTAGCAAAAGGGTTTATATCTAGGAAATTATCTTCTGCATGATTAGGATGAGTGGGCAGAAATCTACCTCTAGCATCTCTTCTTCTGCTATGCATGCATATTCATGAAATTTCAAACAATTAACTGGAAACTATAATAACCATAAAAGGTTCTCAGTTTGACACCATCCCGGCAACGGCGCCAAAAATGTTTACCCCAACTATAATGATAATAATTACTCTAATTGAAATCTCAATCCAAAGTTTGGACATTCATATGGTAGAGTTTACTATTTTCATGGTTGTTGTTCATTTAGTTATCAATCCAAGAACGTAAAACTTGAAATGGGCCTGCAATATATATGCACTAAGCTCCTTAAATGGTTATTCTGCATTGCTGCAGTAACTAACATTACGTAGAAAGGAAAGGCAAGAATGGAAATCATAAAAGGCTATATGAAAGCTTTATTAAACAATGCTGGAATGATCTAATGTAAATAACAGAAATCACACCATTCTGTCTTGGCTGTAGGAACAGTCAGTGGATCTATTTCTAGTGGCTGCAGGAACAATCCAGTCATGAACTTCTACTGCAACTAGGTAAAAATGAACGTCAATGAAGATAAACATAGGATCACTCACCAAGTGGGCCCCCTTGGGTGAGTGATATCAAACTTCCAGCAAAATACTTTTAACAGTTCAGAACAACATATCTTTGCTTTATTTCATTCTAAAATCGATTACATGTTTCAAAAGAAAACTCTGAATGCTTTTTTAAAAACTCTTTGCTCAATTCCTTTCTATCTTGTCTAACCTCCAAGAAAAAGGAAGAGCTTATTATAAAGAAAACATAAACTACAATGGACAACTCAAATCACGCCCAGAAGAAGAAGCGGATGAATGTTAGATGAAGGAGATAACTAGAGCTTGGTTGCAAGAACAATTAGTGGATCTAAACCGCACCACAGTCTTTGCACGCCATAGTGATATTTTGCGAATTCAATACGCACTAGAGTTAAAATCCCATAGTGAAGTATGACTGCTTCGATTATGCCATACGTTGCGCCTGCTTGGATCCCCTTCAGTTTGATCTCTAGTTATCTCTACATGA
Organism: Cryptomeria japonica; assembly: GCF_030272615.1. Lineage (NCBI taxonomy): Eukaryota > Viridiplantae > Streptophyta > Pinopsida > Cupressales > Cupressaceae > Cryptomeria > Cryptomeria japonica. The sequence continues at coordinate 2,691,589 of NC_081407.1, read as the reverse complement.
TTCTTCAGTCTTTGGGCGCAAAAGGAAACCATCCACCGCAACATCTTTTATTATCTGCACTAAACAAGAACACACGCAAGGGCATGCATACGTCTGTTACTCAATTAATACATTCATTAACTCACATATGACATTATCCTAAATAATCCACATATCAACAAGGACAAATCACTTGGCTGTAGGAATAAATTGGTATGGCTGCAAGAATTAACCAACAAAGTTCAAACATGATTTCATAAGTTCAGGTTTAACACATGGATTACATATGCTCAATTCACAATCCTTTACTATCAAAATGCAACCCAAAAGATGCCAATAACCTAAGAGTTTTGATAAAAAAAACATGTCAAAGTATCAAGTTATCAGGATCTAGTGCCCTTTCTAGAAGGTCAAAAACCAGCTAGTTGTAAATGGTTATTAAGAAGAAAATTGGTTTGGATGGCAGTGTGGAGAATTATAAAGCTAGGTTGGTTGCGAAAGGTTATTCCCAGGTAGAGGGAATTGATTATGGAGAAATATTTTCTCCTATAGAAAAGATGACATGTATCAGATTTCTTTTGTCAATTGCAGCAGTATATGATGTTGAGGTCAAGTAGATGGATGTGAAGATAGTGTTCCTTCACGAAGATTTGGAGGAAGAGATTTATGTGTCCCAACCTGAGCACTTTGTTGTGAAAGGTAAAGAATCCTTGGTTTGCAAGTTAAAGAAATCTTTGTATGGTTTAAAATAGACATGCAAAATGCAGTACTAGAAGTTTGACACATTTATGTAGTCATTGGGATTTTTGAGGGAAAAATCATATCATTGTGTGTATTTTGAAACTAAAAATGATTGCTTACTTATCATTGCTCTATATGTGGATGACATGTTCTTCGTTGGGAATGATAAGGGTATGATTTCAGATTTAAAATATCAGTTGTCAACGCATTTTGAAATGAGAAATTTCGGTGCAGCTAGGTATATTTCGTGGATGGAAATCAGAAGGGATGGGAAGAGTAGAAAGCTTTGGCTCAGCCAGAGTAAGTATATTAATATTATCCTTGAGATATCCTATATGATAGATTGCAAGCAATTAGATGTTCCAGTGTTACAGGGAACAAAACTTTATGTTGAGGATTGTCCAAAATCTTCTACCCAAATGGAGGACATGACCAAGGTACCTTATGCAAGTGAAATTGGCAATTTAATGTATGCAATGGCCTGTAATAGGCCAAACATTGCCCGAGCAATGGGAGTACCAAGCTGGTTTATGGCAAATCTAGGAAGGCCACATTGGGATGCTATGAAGAGAGTGTTAAGATATCTAAAAGGCACTTCTCAGTATGCTTTGTGTTACCATGGAAAAATTGTTGGATCTTAGAGGGATGTCAACATTTAAGGTTATATGGATTTTGATTAGGTAGGGGACATTGACAACAAAAAATCCACTAGTTGATATGTATTCACGATGAATTATGGTGCAATTAGTTGGATGAGCAAGCGATAGGCTATAGTCACTTTATCTAATACAAAGTCAGAGAATGTGGTAGCAACTTGTGCCTATCAAGAGGTTGTTTGTCTTAAGCATTTGTTTTCTAATGTTGGGTTTAATGCAGGGCATATTTCACAAAACATGTTGATGTGCAGTATCACTTTGTTTGTGACATGGTGGAAGATGGAAAGGTAAATCTGGAAAAGGTGGATACTTTGAAGAATGTTGCAGATGCATTGGCAAAGCCTGTGAACATAACTAAGTTCAAATATTGTCTTAACTCGATGAGCCTTGGTGCCCATGTTTCTCAATAGTCTTTGATATTCTGGAGAAACCGGTTTGTTCTTCGTCAAGTGGGAGAATGTTGAGGATGGATGCCTTAAACTTACTAGTTGAAATCTCGTTGTAAAGCGGAAAAATCGCGGTCGAACCCTAGTTGGTCTCCCCTCTTCCAACTCCGAGGAGAGAGAAGGGAGGTTCGCTAGGATTCGATGGGTTTTTCACTTGGGAGATAGACTTCACATTCAAAAGAGGGGTTGAAACTCATAAGATCCAATCCCACACAATGTAGGATTGGATGCTAAATGAATTTCAAGGGTTTGGAAAGCAAAGCTACCCTCTTTTGTAAAGAATGTTGATTAGGAAATTAAGCTAGGAATGCATAGAAAGTCATAAAGATTCGCTTATAAACTGAGTTCGGGTTATAGGATGAAGCTGCGGACCTGGAATTAGCAGTAGAATGTCGATACGGCGCTGTCCTGTAAATTTGAGAAAAAGTTGTCGGGACGATGGCGCTCGGCGCCACGGTCCTCCGAAAAATCCGCGAAACGAAGTGGGATCGGTTCGTCTCTACACAAGGATTCCAAATCTTCAATCTCAGCCGCGTACCTGCAACCTACACACAGAAAAGCGGAGACGATGGGGGGTTAGGGATTAGGGGTTTGCCTTTAGGTCAAACCCCAGTTTTGGAATTAACCAAGAAATGAGCAAGTGCTGTAAATGTAAATGACTGTAATGACAAACAAGTACTAATACCTTGTTCTAAGGATGTTGGTATCCTTATGTGCGAAGGTTTAGATGTTGTATGTTGTAGTATGTTGTAGCATGAAGTAAGTGATCTCCTCTTCAATGGTTGAATCCTTGACTTGAATGCAACACTTAGCCTTGAATGGAGACTTGAAATGATCAATTGCTTGAATACTTGAATGCTTGAATGTTTGAGTATAGTTTCCACGCTTTTTCCGTCATGTGTGTTATGTATATCCAAATGAGAGAGAAAAATGTAGTTTATATACTTGTCAATTAGGGCTGATAGACTGATTTTCCCGACCTTAGGCCGACCAAGGAAGTATATTTCCAAATTGCAAACAAAAAGACCCGATATCACTTAGGAGACCGGGCCCAAAATAGGACCCAGGGACCAGGGCGCTGGGCGCTCTGGTCCCACCTCCAGGACAGCGGGGTGCAAAGGAGGTTCAGGCCAGGGTGCTTGAAAAATGCAGTTTTTGGTGTCGTGAGCGAGTTTTGGGGTCTCCATTCAGGTTGCGTGTTGCGTCGCCATCGTGAAGACCGAAATGCAGTCGAAATTGCAAGTGTCGCAATTTTAGGACGCTACACTCGTAATATGACTAAGTCGTGTAATCGATGATTTGGTTACATGATAGTTTTCTATAGTGATTAGTTCGATGTGATAAACTTTCATGTTATCAACAAGCTCCAAAGTTGGTTGATTACCCTTCGTGTTTTACACACAACTCGAGATGTAGCAAGTTTGAGCATACTTGAAGAAGTATTTGCGACGTCGAGCATAAAAGGGATTTTTGATGTAACATTAGAGTTTAGTAAGATGCTTCAAGCAGTTAGTTGAATTCACATTTTTCATCGAGGAACTATGACATCAAGGAGGCTTTAGAGTGGTCTTAGCGAAGAGCTAGTTTTTGGTATAATCTAAAGTAGTCTTAGCGAAAGTTGATTTCAATGAGACTTCGGTGTTCAATAAGAATTCTCAAGGATAATTTTGAAGTCATCTCTCTCTCTCTCTAATATGCTAAGAGAAAAAGGTGGGGACCATGTGTGACTCATTTTGACCTACTGAGTTGGATGCCAATTGTTGGTTCGAGTTGGAGTCTAAGGAACTCGATTGGAAGTCGATGTAGAATACTCAATGTATTTTCAACAACCTGAAGTGTTTGACGGTTGGGATTTATGGGATTTGAAATGAACTATTTTTGGGATAGAGGTATAAATGTCTAAAGAAACGATTGTAGATGTAAGTCAGTTAGTTGGAAGCTGATCGATTGGATGAAATTGTTGGTTGTCGAATGCTAAATTGCAAAATTATTGTGACTGTAATTTGTGTGGATCAAAATTGATCTGAAATTTGTATGCTTCTTGAACAAAGACTAGAACAAAGCATTTGAATATGTATCTTGTATGTAAATACTCTTTACGGTTTAACAAGTGATTAGTGCTTTGGTGTGTGGGTTTTTTACCCGTAAGGGTTTTCCAGGTGAAATTCTGGTGTTTTGTCTGTGATTGCAAATCTTTATGTTTACTTTGTTTTTTTGTTATGTGAATCTTAATGACTATAATTTGGAATTTAAAAGTTACTCCTGCTTTTCTCCTCTAAGAATTTAACATTCTAGAAGATGTTTTCGCACTTTGCTTTCCCAACAACTGGTATCAAAGCCTAGCTAGTTGTGTTTTTGATTAAGGGAAAACAGGTTTTGAGGGGACCTGAAACCCCATACAACAAGAATTGGAGGGACCCGAAACCCAATATATTTTACCAAGATCTAGAACCCTACAAAGTAGGCTACTAGAAGAAATAAACAATGAAAAACTACAGCCAAAACTCAGCAAAGATGACTAACACCAACAACACACCAGCATAGCCACACCAAAACAGACAAAGCTACAACACCAAACTATAGCACATAAGAGTAATTATCGCGGGTATAACAAGCACACTCAACCAACTTTCAGGGTTTTGAAAGGTACCCCCAACCTTCATTAACAACACTATATTACAATAGATATTTATACAATTTGAATCTGGCTAGTAAGGGTTTTGAAAGTCTCCCTCAACCTTCAAACTGGGTTTAAAATGGTACCCAAGACCAGCAACCAGGGATTTTGCTAGGCACCCTCAACCTTAAATGAAGAGCTCAAAACACCAAACACAAGACTTTCCCTTAACCAAAGACAACAGAAGGACAGGCTGGGCCCTTTAAAACTATTAGCAACTGGCCTACCTGTGGGATAAGCCAGGAACCCACAACTAGAAAAAGGGGGATCAAAGACCCCAAAAACCATAAGGAAAAAGGCCAAACCATGATACAACAAGAAGGATCCAGGCCAAGAGACAAGTTGGCAGTCTGGGAAAATGAACTTCTACACCTGCCCAAGGAGACACCTTTGAGAGAAGAAATAGACAGCCATAGCCATCAGCAAGAGGAGCACCAAAAGTTGAAAATCCCCAACATTCCATCTCTCCACCTCAATAGGAAAGATCTCCACCTCGACAGGATGAAGAATGAGGCAAAAAGACAACAACTAGAGCTCTCTAGTAGCAAGAAGAAACCAGTCCTTTCCCCTCCACCAAATTTCCACCTCCATAGAAAATCAAGTCACCTCTAACAGACAAGGAGGGGAAAAGAACAAGAACCAAGAAACCCCTCTCAAAGGGTCACACCAAGGAAGACTCTCCACCTAAATAGGAGAGTATCCCAACATAGAAGATCCAAAAAAAGAAACTCCTTCAAAAAACCAGAGCACCATGGTCCAGATCTGCAATAAATCCTGAGCACAGGAGGGAAGGAGAGAACATAATACTGCAAAAGAGCCTCTCCACAAGAAATCCACCAGGGTCCTAGATCTTCCCAGACACCTTCCCAGACATAAGCAGGAGAACACCCACCACCAAAGAGAGAGCAGAAAAAAGGCCATGGTCAAGAGCCATCGCACACCCTTGATGACCAAAAACAAAGGCCACAAAAAACCTACTTTGCAATACTAGGTAGGAAGCTTGAGAAGGGACCACCGAAAATATTAGCCGAAACCCCATTCTATGTTGTGATTATATACTTTTTTACAGCTCCCACTTTGGCATTGGGCATGAGAACATTGACAAGGATTGTGGAATTCAGTCTTACACCTACAATTTGCATTTTCTTGAAAATTTATATTGTCATTTTAATAAGTCAACTTTTTGCATATCCTGCAACCATGGTATGATAGTTCAAAGAAGTTATGGAACTTATAAAATCTTCCATGTAGTCAATGTTGACATTTATAATAGGTTCAAAACTTCATCAAGAGCCAATAACAATTTAAAACATGCTTGTTGCTCTATGCAACATAGAATTCTTATATTTTATAAGACTATCCACTATTTTGATGGTATGGTATAACCTATCCTCCTTTTGAAATGGTTTCAAAATCATAAAAAACTACAAACATAGAGGATAGGGGCTCATGGTGGAGCAAGTTAATTTTGGGGGTTCATGTAGAGTTTCGAGTCAACAAAAATTTATTTAAAAATCATCACAATAGAATATTATGGAATTGTCACATGTACGAGGTTAATTCATAGAAGGGGTAAAATTTTTCCTTGTTTGAATGGTTTCCTAGTCATGATTCAGGATCACTCTTGGCCATTGCATGGCATGCCACAAGTACTCGTTCACCTTTCTATGTGGCTAATAGGAATCTCACCAATAATAACTGTATGCAGGGAATGAGGGCGACAAAAGCGTAAAAATCTAATTCAAAAGGCCCAAACACCAATGAGACTCTTGGTGCAAGTTATAGGAACTATATTGAAATAGTTCAACTTCCCAAGGGGTGTCCCATTGTTCTCTATCTCACAGGATCCCTAAAGTCAATGTCTTTTCTCTCAGAACACTGAGCAAAGTGACTTAGGAATGACAACTCCAAGAACAAGTGATGTTTGATTATTATGCATGAATGCATTCCTAAAACATGTATGATATTAAAACCATGATGATTAAGCTAGCATAAAGATAATGATAAGATTAGCTAATTATCCTAGCAATGATATACTAGTCTAACATGGATATTCTATGATACTAAAATGCTTTTAAATGCTATTATGATGATTTAACAAAGAGAGGCTAAAATGCTTAGTAATTAGACTATAAGTTTGGTGCATGAGAGATTATTGATTAGCAAAATGACTATAAGTTTGACGCATGAAAACTTATATATATGAAAATGAGGAATGAGAGCTCTATTTATAGGGAAAATGGGGCAATGGATGGTCAAGATTGAATAATCTTAACAAGGGCCAGGATTGGAAGTTAATCAATCCATGTTTACAATTCTCACCAATGAAATGGTAATAATTGTCAACAAGAGGTTGGGCTCAAAGTTAATCAATCCATGTTTATAATTCTCACCAATGAAATGGTGACAATTGTGACCATTCCTTTTGGTTACGCTTCGCTGCCATCTGTACTAGCAGGGTTTATTGGTGGATTTTTGTGTTTCGACCATAGGTCAAAGGGACTAGCCGTGGGATGGGGATTGGTGTTAGAGGACATGGTTTAACCTTATTCCTCCTATTAATTAAATTCTATTTAATTAATTTCTTCACATTCATCTATTTGATTAAATAAATTACTCAATTTATTTAATTACGTTCACCTAAAACTTTTCTAGCCTTTAATTAAATAAATCACTTTATTTAATTAATTCCCCTTTCTCTCTTTTTAATTAAATTGATCCTTGCAAATAAATAAATCTAATTTATTTATTTAAATCTCCCACTTGTATTTATGCAAGTTGCATCTATTTAGTTGAAATAAAGCAATTTTATTTTAATTAACCTACGCGCTAACCCGACAAAATCCGATGCAAAAATGACTATAAGTTTGATGCATGAAAACTTTTATATATGAAAATGAGGAATGAGAATTCTATTTGTAGGGAAAATAGGGCAATGGATGGTCAAGATTGAATAATCTTAACAAGGGCCAGGATTGGAAGTTAATCAATCCATGTTTACAATTCTCACCAATGAAATGGTGACAATTGTCAACAAAAGGTTCCTTGAGAGGAGATGAAAGAAGCATTAAATGTTTGAGAAGACATGGAGGTTACCTTAGGAGGTAAGGGTTAAGGTTAAGTTGGGGTTATCCAATGGATAAAGTTTTTACCCAATGGGTAAACTCTTGTGCAAGGGTTAAAGGGATAACCAAGGTTAAAGCCATGAATGCTTGATGAGACCCTTGGGTTAGATGAGGGTCGAGTTAGAGAGAAAGTCTCTAATCATGTGGGAAGGTTGAGTTAACCATTAATGGTTAGGAAGATTTTGAGGGCTAACTTGTTGAAGACATAAAGCCTTTAATGCATTTCAAAGACTTTGGAGGTTTCGAGAAGTGACTTCTCTTTGCTTAGGATTGTGACAATAATTAGGAAATGGATTAGGCTAATTGGAATGGATTAGAAGAAACTAGAAGGGTTTTAGGAGGCAAGTGGGAGATGTAAGATTTTGCAAGTTGAGGAAAAGGGAATTTAATTAAAATAAAATTACTTTATTTCAACTAAATAGATGCAATTTGCATAAATACAAGTGGGAGACTTAAATAAATAAGTTAGATCTATTTATTTGCAGGGATCAATTTAATTAAATGTAGATTTAATTAAAAAGAGAGAAATGGGAATTAATTAAATAAAGTGATTTATTTAATTAAAGGCTGGAAAAGTTTTAGGTGAACTTAATTAAATAAATTGAGTAATTTATTTAATCAAATAGATGAATGTGAAGAAATTAATTAAATAGAATTTAATTAATAGGAGGAATAGGGTTAAAATGAATATTTAAATATTCATTTAGGAAAGTGGTCAGATTTATACGTCTACATTTTGCCCCTCTTTGAAGTGGCGTGCATGCACGTGTTGATCCAAAGAAAATTTGTCGGATATGTTGTCAAAATTTGATCGATATGATTTTGTGTGTCGAAATGTCGATATGATGCCCCCTCGGGAGATGAATCAAGATTTTAGTGAAAAATTGTCATGTTGATGAGCGTTTTTGGATTAATTGTAATTTGAGAATATTGACTGCGTTGAATGTATTTGTATTGATTCATCTCTCGAAAATGATGTCAATAAGGTTAAAAAATGAAAAAGTGAGGAAAATACATGCCTCAGTTATTAACCGTAATGATTTTACCTTATAAAAGAGGTAAAAAATGATTTGGATAAATCATTTGCACACTTGTCTCTTTGTGATTATGACATTTTGATCTCTAACGACGATGTCGATTCCATATTCCTTGCACTGATTTGAGCACATTAGGTGACATCGGAGACCCGCCGCCTATGGCCCACCAATAAGTGGTTGAAATCTCTCTGCGTTTTTTATTGATTTTGTTCATTTTGATCATTTTTTTTATTTTTGCATCGGATTTTGCCGGGTTAGCGCGTAGCGCATACGATAGGAATTTTAGCGTCTGGGTAGCATATGATAGCGTAGGTGAGAAATAGGCTAGCGCATAAGGTTGGTTAGTGCATAGGGTTAACAGGGCAGCGTAGTGGGAGTACCAGTTAGCACGTGGTATGGGTTTAGCACGTAGGGTATTATTTCTAGCGCATTGATGAAAAAGGATAGTGCATGAGTGGTAGCTTAAAACTTAGGAGCCCCGGTTTAGTGCATAGGGTCCAAAGTTGATGAAAAAGGGATTGTGAAGAATGCGTCGTGAGTCGAATAGATTAGATAGATGTCGATATGTGTTTGTTGATTGTTCTATTATGGTTCCCGAGCCAATGTGAGTCCTGCTTTGTGATGATGTCTGATTTCTGATATGCTAGTATAAGATGATTTGAGTCTGCCGCTGTTGATATGAATTGCTTTTGATATGGAGTGCCAAGCTGATTGATTTTTGATGTGGATCCTGATTTTGAGTTTGATATGGATCTTCATTTTTATTTCGATGTGAGTTTGGTTTGATATCTGATATAAGTCCTAATGTGATTTTCGATATGAATCCTAATATGATGCTTTCTGATATGAATCCTGATGTGATTTTCGATATGGATTTGATTTGATGCTTGCGATATGGATTTGATGTTTCTTTCGATATGGATCTTGATGTGATTTCTCAATATGGGTCTTTGAGTGATTTCTCAATACGGGTTAGTGATTGATTTCTCGATATGGGTCTTTGCTTTATTTCTCGATATGGGTCTTTGATTTATTTCTCTATATGGATCTTTGATTGATTTCTTGATATGGGTCTTTGCTTGATTTCTTGATATGGGTCTTTGATTTATTTCTCGATATGGGTCTTTGATTTATTCACGGATTGATGTGAATATATCTATGATGTGTTCTTGAGATGTTTTGTTTTGATTGGATATATTAGATAGATTTTGAGAACTGATGATGGATACTTGTTGTTTTGCAGGCAGAGCTTGGCGTGCTCCAATCTCGAGAGTGATTTCCGAGACCATAGTCATTGATTCCACATTTGTCACAGGTTGATAGAGGTGTGATCAAGAGATGTGGGTTGTCCTCGTTATTAGACATGCCTTGGTATATCATTAACCGAGGTTTATTGACAGTGTTGGCAGAGAGGTGGCGTAGTGATACAAACACCTTTCACTTGGCTACAGGCGAGATGACAGTCACACCACAAAACTCTTATCATATTTTGTGGATTCCTATAGTTGGGGCCTTATTGCCGTATGAGCAGACTAAGGAGGGTGGGATAGAGGCTCTCTGTCGCATCTTCCAGGATGATCAGATTAGCGGGTATGAGATCCCATGGTAAGAGTTTTTGGATTTTGGTTACACTCCACTGCCATCTGTACTAGTAGGGTTTATTGGTGGATTTATATGTCCTGACCGTAGGTCGAAAGGATGAGCCGTGGGATGGGGACTGGTGTTAGAGGACATGGTGATGTAGGGACGTAGGTTTGCATGGGGGTCCTATATGTTGGCCCATCTTTATAAAGAGCTTCACCAGGTGGTATATCTAGGATATACTAGTTTATCAACTGGGGCTACATTGTTACAGATATGGGCTTGGGAGCACATTCATGTGTCGAGACCGCTTGCAGACAATGATAGGCCAGTTGGGGGGCTTATGTTTATGGGTACACAAGTGTAGTTGTCTAGCATAAGCTGGGAAAACTAGAGCATTGGCAGAGGGCACTAGATGATATCGATACGATCATTTGGAGACCATATATGGATTGCGAGGTGTGGGAAGAGGACAGGCTAGATATGCCCTATGTATATATGTCGAGGTACCTGATCGAGAGGACACCCTTTATTATTGTGCAATTTTTGCATAGCCGTGTTCAGCGACAGTATGGTAGACAACAGGGGATGCCATAGGGGGCCTGTTTATATGCTCGTCAGAGATAGGATGTGCCAGAGTGGGGACCTACTTTGGATAGCGTAGCAGCGGTGCAGGAGTATATGACACTGACAGGACATATCTGAGATTATGGGGTTGGGGTTGTGGATGTTGGGATGACAAAGGAGTTTTTAGCATACTTCATGGCACATACAGTGGCACGTATATCTGATTTGACAGAGATTCTACTTGCTTTTGATGATGATGAGGATGAGCAGCCATAGAGGCGAGGGGGAGCTAGACGGAGAGATGAGGAGGGAGAGGAGGTAGGAGAGGGAGGTGGAGATGATGGAGGAGGTGGTGGCAGAGGAGGTGGGAGAGGAGAAGATAGAGGACGAGGGCTCGCTCTTAGTGCTGGTGGGGCTGGCAGGGTAGGTGTTGTGCTAACGATAGTAGTTGGTATAGAGGATGATAGGCGACTTGCTCAAAGGAGGAGATCTAATGTTCTACCTCCACCAACGCCTCAAACAGGGACAGGTGTGGGTGGGACCATGACACAGGTACCTATTCAGATTAGGGTACCCACCCATCGACAAGATTCACATATCAAAGCGCTACATGTCACGGTGCAGGAGCTGCAGGCATAAGTGTTAGCGCAGTAGCGCCAGATTACGCAGATCATTGCAGAGCAAGATACAGAGAGAGAGCGTCAGGGTCGGGAAAAGGATCTTGCTGATAGGTTGGAGAGAGCGACGACTAGTGCCCCAGTTTGGGACACGCTGAGAGAGATACAATACTCGACCAAGGAGGCTGAGTATTACAAGCATCTATACGAGGAGGTGGTCCCTATAGATCACAAAGCTCCTAGCTATGTTGCAGTGTCAGCTAGTCGATCCGGTCACAGTCATATGAGTACAGAGAGTAGAGGTGTTACGAGGCCTGCCCGATGTGATCCACCTGGTGGAGATCCAGGAGCTGGGACATCTACTGCTAGAACGTCAGCCTTGGGAGACAGTCATACTTGAGAGACCTATCTCTGTTGTATTTTGATCATTTTGTTGTATTTTGACAGACATTATATTCCTTGTACATTTCAACCATTTTTTGATATATATATATATATGATTTTCTCTGATCCACATGTGATGTGTTATTGATGATGATTGATGATATGCATTATGTTTTTTATATAAGATTAATGCTTAGATATAAATGTGCTTGATTTTGATGATGATGTGAATATATGATTCATGATGAGATGAGAATGTAATGATGCATTGCATTGATTACTTTGATTTATGAGATGTATCTTAAAAATGAGATGTATGATAATGATAATGATAATGATAATGATAATGGTGTGAGACTGATGGAAAATTAAAATGATATGCAACTAAATGCAAGTTTAAGATGATATGCAACTAAACTCTCACTTTAATTCGGTCGTTGTCATCCCTGTTTAGTCACTTGTTTGTGCTATGTTTTTGTTTGTCATCATTGAGCTTTTGATATGTTGGAAGTTAATACAAGAATAATGGTATAATTGAACCATAGTGACCTGATTAAAACTTACATGGATGTTTGATATTGCAAGACAACACAAGCGTCGAGGTATAATTGAACCAAGATGACCTAAGTGTTCCTTGCGTAAAACAAACAAGAGTTAACTATTTGTATATGAAAAAGTGGAAAATGTCTTCAATGATATGCTTCCAATCATGTCTCGAGACAAATTCGCACCATACGAGTGGTCGCTTCACAGACAAAAAATCCAAAAAAAAATTCATATTCCTTCGTTGCTTCTCTAGCTTAATTCATCCTCGAGTAGCTCAAGAGATCTAACGATTCAAAAATTAAGATACAAAATAGTCAAAACTTCATGCTATATATAAACAAATCATAATTTAAAAAATCATCCATCATGTGTGTGTTAAAGTTGCAGTGTGATAATGGTCTTGTTTGCTAGCCTAGTGAGCAGTTGTTGACATTAGTTCTCTTAGCATGTTGCGATCCTTGTTTGTTTGTTGTTGGAATGGGTGAAGTGAGAGGAATGCCGCCCCTAGTCACATATATCTATTGATGTGGATATACATGTTGATCACCAAGCCATGGTGGGATATGATATGGAGAACTATTTTTTGGATAATCAAAGACAATGACTACGCTAAGTATGTCCAGGATAATGCTGCATGAATAAGTATTCTAGCGATGGGTTTTAGCTGAGATTACATGAATCAAATGATATGAGTACTGATAGATAGAGGAGTTGTTCTCGCACAAATAACGCATGTTGTCAAGTTTTCACTACTTATTTTTATTGCACTTTTTGATTTGTTTTTTATTTGTTTTTGTATTTTTTGCTTTTTCCGTGCATTGGATGACTCAAGTGTAGAATTTCTTCAGATGGATGTCATTGGTTGGTTAGTCGAGCATGTCCCCTTCTGAATTTGTTAATTGATATGCACCCGATCCGTAGGCGGATATGATGACAAAAGGATCCAACTAGTTAGGTTCAAACTTCCCCTTCTTTTCTCGATCTTGTTGATTTCTCAGATTTTCCTTTAGCACGAGATCACTAACTTTGAAATCCCTTGGGATGACTTTATGATGTAGAGAGGATGCTCACTCCTACTGGGTTTGCTTATTCTTATTGTCTCTCTAGGCAATCTCTTGAATCATCCAATGGTTCCACACTATCCCAACCTTCCAAAGGTTGTAGGGCACACCCTTAATGACCTTCTTAAGGTCCTTAGACTATGGTGACCACCTCTTGTCTTGTGAGTATCGAACACTCCTTAACTAAGACTCTCATACTCAACACCTTCTCACACCTTCACCAAGTGCCTACCCCCTCTACCTTAAGATCTTCTCTCACACATTCCCAACTCACATAGGGTTGATTTTCTTTTTTTTCCTAACCTTATCCCTTCATCTAGGTCTTTGGAGATTACCGTTTCCAAGCTTAAGGACCAATTTTCTCTTTTAGGCCTACTAGGAGACCTAGTCCAATTAGCCCTACCGATGAGGTATTTTGCACTTATCTGCCTGAAGTCCTAAACACCCCTATGAAAAATTTGTCTTTTCAAATACCCTTTTCGAGGTTTCATACAATATCTCATAATTGGATATGGGTTTGGTTTCTAACCCACCTAACCCTTTTTAGGCCTACTTCCCTCCTTTTAAGCCTACAAAATAGGGTTTTGCTCAAATGCCTTCACCAATCCAAATGGAAAAGGATTCTAATGATTGTATCAGGTCTGTACACCCATGAGGATGTCCAATCCAACCTGGAATCAAATCCATCCAACAGATTTACCCATCTAGGGCCTGCTATCCATGATCCCCATAGCTTGCCAACTCAATGTGCCAAGCCTAGGGTATGGTGGCAAATCTAGAGTTTAGCCTTTCTTGTCTCACAAACAAATTGAAAGCGTACTTTACAAGGCCTCTTAGCATTCCACAAGATTTCAGTATGGAGTTCCACCATGGAATGCTAGGTATGAGCCATAGAGTCTTCAAAACCCTTGTTTTAAGGTCTTTAGGACCCGCTTGCAACAAAAAATGATAAAAATTACAAACTATAACACTTCAAAACCTCAAATCACCATGCAATGAAAGGTATGTCTCCACTCTAACAATTCATGCCTTGGTCTGGCTTGGAAGTCCATACAGACCGTACAATGTCAATGAAACTCAACTCAACTCGCTGAAAACATAATTTTTGAAAGGCTAAACTTGTTTTTCTTCATTCAAATATTCAACCAACATTCTCATCAGTTGTCCCAAGCCTTATATCGGCCTTGGGTTGGTTACAAATGTCTTTAACTAAAAAAGACAACCAACTAGCCGTTGGTGTTTGGAAAATGTAAATGTTGCAAAGTTGTTATGAGCAACTTTTGCAACTTCTTACAACTTTTACATAGTTGAGAAATTTTTGCCCAAATCAAACCTAGGTCACTTCTAAAGGTTCAAATGACCTTAAAACCTCCTAAACTACATCATACCAACCTATTCTAACTCAAAATCAACTTATTCTACCAAGTACTCTACCTGGCACCCTTAAGAGCAAATAGGCCAACATTGGCCAAATAGTAACTCCTAAGATCCTTACAACATTTGAGCACTTATTTAGAAACCTATTGACCTTATTTCAAACCAAAATCACATGATTCCAAACTCCTGGAACCTACCCAACAAAATTGCTCAAGTGCTCCTGCACCATGCTCCGGGGGTAAAAAGAACTCAAGTATCTCGAGTGGACAAAGCTTGGACAATGGTACCATGTTGTATGATGTCTTTCTTTGACATCCATGTACCTTCTGAATCTAGTAGCCCTGCCCATTTGAGCAGATAGTCTCTATAGACTCCTTTCCTAGTCTTTTTCACAACTTTAGAATCCAAAATACATTCAAATGTGACCTGTTGGCTTGGAGGTAAATCTTGTAACCAATCTACATCTTCTATAGTAGTAGGTTCTTCTTGATTTGTAGCTGTCTAAAACCCTTTGTATGGATACAAATCGCATACAATGAACATTGGGGATATGCCCAAGTTTGGAGGTAACTCTAACTCATAGGCATTATTGCCAAATTTATGCATCACCTTAAGAGGTCCAATCTTCTTCATGCATAGCCTGCTAGGTTGTCCCTTGGGTATCCTCTCCTTCCTCAAGTAGGCCAACACTAGATCACCAACCTTATAGTGTACTTCTCTTCTTTTCATATCTGCTAGTGCCTTGTACTTCTCATCATGCTTCTGCAATGTCTTCTTGACCTGCTCATGTATCTCTTTTATATTCTCTGCAAAGTTTTCCCCTTGTGAACTTCTATGGTCCATAGGACTGAGGTCCCTAAGTTCCAATATGCCCCTAGGATGACATCCATAAACAATTTCAAAGGGACTCAGACCTGTGCTTCTATTAACCAAGTTATTGTAGGCATACTCTGCTTGACCCAATACTAGATCCCAACCTTGTCCATGTTGTTTGGTGAGACATCTCAATGAGTTACCTAAGGATATGTTAACCACTTCAGTTTGACCATCTGATTGTGGATGGTATGTTGATGAAAAGGAAAGTTGTGTACCTAGTTTCTTCCATAAGGTTTGCCAAAAGTGACTTACAAATTTAGTGTCTCTGTTACTCACAATGATAAGCGGCAAGCCATGAATCCTCACAACTTCCTTGAAGAATAGCCCTACTATGTAAGAGGCATCATTTGTGCATTTTCAAGGCACAAAGTGTGTCATCTTGTTGAATCTGTCCACTATGACAAAAACACTATCATACCCTCTTGGATTCCCAGGCAAACCAAGTACAAAGTCCATGCTCAAACATTCCCAAGGTCTGGTTGGTATGACCAATGGCTGATATAAACCTGCATTGTTGGAGGTTCCCTTAGCTCTCTGACATATGGGACATCGCTTCACAAACCTTATAACATCTGATTGAAGTTTAGGCTAATGATAAAACCATCCAACCTGCTCTAAGGTCTTGTCAAGATCAAAATGTCCTCCTAGGCTATCTTGATGATATTATCTCTCATAGAGCACTGAGGTATGCAAAGTAAGTGTCCTTTAAACAAAAGGCCTTCTTGCAACATAAAATCAGAATAGGCAACATGAAAAACATTAGTAAACTTGGTGTAAACTTCATACAATTCACCAAAATCCTTGTCACCTTGGTATAGGTCTTTGAGATCATTTAACCCCATACTTTGGAGTTGCACTTCTTGGATGGTAAGAACTCTTCTACTTAAGGCATTTGCTACCTTATTGGTGACTCCTTTCTTGTGTTTGATGGAAAAGGTATAGGCTTGCAAGTGCTCAACCCATTTGATGTGTCTTTGATGTAACTTCTCATGTCCATTCAAGAAGCTAAGTGCATGGTTCTCAGTATAAACTATGAATTCCTTGGGAAGTAGATAATGCCGCCATTTCTTAAGGGCTTGTACCATGCAATACAACTCTAGGTCATAGGTAGAATACTTTTGTTTTACCTCATTGAGTTTCTCAAAGAAAAATGCTACTGGATGACCTTCTTGGCTCAAAAGTGCCCCTATTGCGAACTTGCTAGCATCAAATTCCACTGTAAATAGCTGATTGAAATCGGGGAGCCTAAGATAAGGTAGTTCTTCTACTTTTTGTTTCAACAACTCAAACCCCTTGTCTGCTGCACTAGTCCACTTAAATTGACATTTCATTCCTCCTTTGATGGTGTTCAATATGGGTGCACATGCATGGCTAAACCCTCTAATAAAATTCCTATAGAATGAAGGTAACCCATGAAAACTTCTCACATCTCCTATTGACTTAGGAGCAGGCCAATTAACTATTGCATCTACCTTCGTTGGATCCATTTTCTAACAACCTTTAGAAACTACAAAACCAATATATACTAGTTAAATTTTGAAGAACTCACACTTGTCTAAGTTGATCATCAACTTTTCTTGATGTGACTTCCTCAAGACCTGATCCAAATGTCTGATA
Organism: Cryptomeria japonica; assembly: GCF_030272615.1. Classification (NCBI taxonomy): domain Eukaryota; kingdom Viridiplantae; phylum Streptophyta; class Pinopsida; order Cupressales; family Cupressaceae; genus Cryptomeria; species Cryptomeria japonica. The sequence continues at coordinate 2,674,302 of NC_081407.1, read as the reverse complement.
TGCTCCTCCCTTATCTTGCTAAAAATCAGAATGTCATCAAGATAAACAATCACAAATTTACCAATAAACTCTGCAAGCACTTCATCCATGAGTCTCATGAAGGTGCTAGGTGCATTTGTGAGCCCAAAGGGCATTACCAACCATTCATAGATCCCCTTATTGGTCCTAAAGGTTGTTTTCCACTCATCTCCAGGTCTGATCCTTATTTTTAATGATATCCTAATTTCAAATCCACCTTTGAAAAGTAACAAGCTCCTCCTAGGTAGTCCATTAGGTCCTCAATTCTTGGCATTGTAAACCAGTATCTAATGGTAATCTTGTTGATGGATCTTGATTCAGTGCACATTCTCCATTTGCCATCTTTCTTAGGTACCAAAATAGTAGGTACTACAAATGGGCTTAAACTCTTCTTTATCAACCCCTTTTCTAGAAATTGTTGCACTTGTCTTTCTATTTCTTCATTTTGAGTAGGTGTCATTTTGTAAGCAACTTTGTTTGGCAAGGTAACTCTAGGTATGAGGTCTATTTGATGGTTCACATCTCTGTATGGGGGTAAAGCATCTAGCATCTCATTAACAACAATGTCCTTGTACCGGTCCAACAAGGTCTTCACTTCTTGTGGTACTACTGGTTTGGGTTCAGTCTTTGCCTCTTCTTTTGGTTTCGCTATGATGGCATATCCTTGGTTCCCTTCATGCTTCAACTATTTTAGGAACTCTTTTAGGAACTCTCTCCCACTAAGCAACAACACACTTGAACCTACGTAACTTTCTTCTCCTTGAACAACCAAAGGATCCATTTGGAACTTCCTACCTTCCTTGGTGATAACATAAGAATTCTTCTCCCCATCATGTATGGCTTTGACATCATATTGACAAGGGCGTCCAAGCAACAAATGGCATTCATCCATGGGTAGTATATCACATAGTAACTTGTCCTTATACTCTCCAATTTTAAAGTCTACCAAAGCTTGCTCATCAACTAACACATGTTGTCCTTTACTCAACCATGATACCTTATAAGGATTGGTATGTGGCAACCTTTTCAACTTGAGTTTGTCAACCATCTCAACCGCTACAATGTTCTTAGTAGATACTGAATCCACTATGACCTTACAAATCTTACCATATGATCTGCAAGTGGTTTTAAATAGTGTCTTTCTTGGGTTAGGTTCTTTGGCCTGTAGTACCTTCAACAAGGTCCTCCTTAACATCAAGTTATCTCCATCTAGAACTGGTCAGCTTTGCTGATTGGTGAGGTAACACTTTGAATATCTTCCTCCTGCACCAACTGGGTTCTTATTTCACGTACATAAGAACTTGAAGTCTTTTCAGGACACCGGCTCATTGTGTGGCCCACTTGATGACAATGGAAGCCTTTACTGGTGAAGACTGTGGGTCCTCTTCCTTGAGTACCAAATCTGCCCCTAAAATTGTTTCTTCCTCTAGAGTTGCCTCTAAATGGACCACTCTTGCTAAAGTTATCCCCACTATATTCATATTAATTGCTTTCTTCATTCTTTCCAGAGTTATGACCCCTTCCAAAAGTGCCTCTTCCTCAGAATCCTTTACCACCTCTACCTCTTTGATTGAACTCACTTTTCCTCTTGATCTCATCCTCTGCTCTCAAGGCCAACTGAAAATTCTTATGAACTGTCTCATGTGGCATCATGCTAATTTCATCTTGAATGTTTTTTCTAAGGCCATTTAGGCATCTTGCTACCTTCTCCGCTTCTTTCTCTTGTTTCCTTGCTCTCAGAGTTAATTTGTTGAACTTCTCTGTGTAAGAACTCACATCCATTTCCCTTTGCTTCAAACTCATCAACTTCTTGTGTATCTGCACCTCATAATCTAGAGGTAGAAATTGAGTTTTGATTCTGATCTTCATTCTCTCCCAAGAGTTGATCTTCTTTCTCCCGGTTTGTTCCCTTTCTTCTTGCATCATGTTCCACCACACTAGAGCTGATCCTTTTACTTGGTCTTAGCCATATTGACCCTCTTCTCTTCTACAACCTCCTTGTATTCAAAATAATTGTTCAAAGCTTCTATCCAGTCCAATAGCTCTTCTCCATTCAGGCTTCCACTATAAACCGGTAATCCATCTAGGCTATCCTTGCTGAGTGATTTAAGGGCATCTAAAAAGATTTGTTGTTCTTTCTCCAACTCCTTCTTTTTTGTTACCACTCCTATCACATCTATATCTTTATCATCAGTTTCATCACCCCACTCTATGATCTTGCCCTTACCTTTCTTGGAGTCTTGCTCCCGGGCTTCATTAAGCATGTCTTGGACCAACTTCCTAATGGCCTGTTGACTCATTGCCTTAGGTGGCATGTTGTTGGTTTTTAATTCTACCTCTTGGTCTAACATACACCACTTTGTTTAATCAAGTGGCTCTGATACCAATCTGATGTAGAGAGGATTCTCACTCCTATTGGGTTTGCTTATTCTTGTTGTCTCTCTAAGCAGTCTCTTGAAACATCCAATGGTTCCACACTATCCCGACCTTCCAAAGGTTGTAGGGCACACCCTTAATGACCTTCCCAAGTTCCTTAGACTATGGTGACCACCTCTTATCTTGTGAGTGTCCAACACTGCTTAACTGAGACTCTCCTACTCAACACCTTCTCACACCTTCACCAAGAGCCAACCCCCTCTACCTTAGGATCTTCTCTCACACATTCCCAACTCACATAGGGTTGATTTGATTTATTTTTCTAACCCTATCCCTTCATCTATGTATTTGGAGATTACCATTTCCAAGCTTAAGGACCAATTTGCTCTTTTAGGCCTACTAGGAGACCTAGTCCAATTAGCCCAACCGATGAGGTATTTTGCACTTATCTGCCTGAAGTCCTAAACACCCCTAGGAACACTTTATCTTTTTAGACACCCTTTTGGGGGGTTTCATATAATATCTCAGAATTGGATATGGGTTTGGTTTCTAACCCACATAACCCTTTTTAGGCCTATTTCCCTCCTTTTAAGCCTACAGAATAGGGGTTTGCTCAAATGCCTTTGTTGAGAAAAATGGTGTCTCAACCTTGCATTTATGCGAGGTTACTATTTATAGGAAGTTTTCATTTGAGCACGAAATGGTGCAAAACTCTCCCTGAAGATTCTGGTTGGCTAGATAAGCATTCCGGTAAAGTTGCGTCGCAAGGTCACAGCTAGTTTTGAAGATATTAAAGTTTTCATCTTAGAGGGGTGCAATAAAATATTTAAACTTAATTTTGGGGACTTTAGAGGCTCCGAAATTCCCTGAAAAGTGGCCGTAACCAGCAAAGCTGGTTATGAGGTGATAGAGCACTTCGCGAGCTTTCCGGCGCTTCAAACGGTTCGTCAATCGAACACCCGGTTCTCAAGTTATGGCCTCCGGAAGTTTGTACTCTTGAAATAGGAAAAATAATTTGTATTGGATACATAAATGAGCTGTAAAAGGGAGCGACACATGTTGATGTGTGCTTGAACATGTCATAGGGCATCTAGGAGGGAGATAAGGTCGGCTACACCTTATTGGGTGGTTTTAGCCCATGGTTTTGTAATACCGTTTGACGGTTTCTTGTATTGTATCTCTTATTTATGAGGTGTGTGAGATAGAGGTTGGGTGTAAGAGTCTTATGGCTATTGAGTTGCCTCTGAATCTCTGATTAGTGGTACTCCTGCGAAGAGCTTGCTCTGCAAGTATGTTGTAATCTGTTTTTGATTGTTCAATAAAATATTGAGCTGCTTTTGGAGGGTGGGGTTTTTCTCCCGAAAGGGTTTTCCCCACGTAAATCACTGTGTTGTGGTATGATTGCTATTATATCTATTTCTATTTTCTGTAACTGTTGTAATGATCTGAAAAAGTTTTGCATTACCCTCCTCTCAAGATTAGTGTAGGAAGTTGTTTCCGCTACTTAACTTCCTTACAGCCTTCACCAGTCCAAATGGCCAAGGATTCTGATGATTGTCTCAGGTCTATACACCCATGAGGATGTCAAATCCAACCTAGAATCATATCCATCCAACGGATTTACCCATCTAGGGCTTGTTGTCCATGATCCCCATAGCTTGCCAACTTACCATGCCAAGCCTAGGGTATGATGGCAAATCTCGAGTTTAGCCTCCCTTCTCTTAAAAATAAGTTGAAAGCATACTTTACAAGGCCTCCTAGCATTCCACAAGGTTTCAATATGGAGTTCCACCATGGAATGCTAGGTATGAGCCATAGAGTCTTCAAAACCCTTGTTTTAAGGTCTTTAGGACCCGCCTGCAACAAAAAATGATAAAAATTACAAACTATAACACTTAAAAACCTCAAATCACCATGAAATGAAAGGTATGTCTCTTCTCTAACAATTCATTCCTTGGTCTACCTTGGAAGTCCGTACAAACTGTACAAGGTCAATGAAACTCAACTCAACTCGCTGAAAACACAAATTTTGAAAGGCTAAACTTGCTTTCTTCATTCAAATCTTCAACCAACATTCTCATCGGTTGTACCAAGCCTTATATCAGCCTTTGGTTGGTTACAAATTTCTTTAACTGAAAAATACAACCAACTAGCCGTTGGTGTTTGGAAAATGCAAATGTTGCAAAGTTGCTATGTGCAACTTTTGCAACTTTTTACAACTTTTACATAGTTGAGCTACTTTTGCCCAAATCAAACCTAGGTCACTTCTAAAGGTTAAAATGACCTTAAAACCTCCTAAAATACATCATACCAACCTATTCTAACTCAAAATCAACTTATTCTACCAAGTACTCTACTTGGCACCCTTAAGAGCTCATAGGCCAACATTGGCCAAATAGTAACTCCTAGGGTCCTTACAACATCCAAGCACTTATTCAAAAACCTATTGACCTTATTTCAAACCAAAATCACATGATTCCAAACTCTTGGAACCTACCCAATAAAATTTTTCAAGTGCTCTTGCACCACTTTATGATTATAGCTTCTACACATTCACTGCTAATATGCCTTGAGATGGTCGTAGGTATGTTGTCATTTTTCATCAAGAAGCTCTAGTTCATGCAACTTGTTGAATCGATATTCCTCATTTGGTATGAGGCCCTTCAAAGATACTCTGAGAGATGGGATTTCTACCTCAAGAGGTAAACTTGCTTCTGAACCATACACCAATGAATATGGTGTAGCCCATGTAGGTGTCCAGATACTAGTCCTGTATGCCCAAAGTGTCAGATTGAGTTGCACATGCCAATCCTTGCCCGCATCATCTACTATTTTCTTGAGGATTTTTAGGATTGTTTTATTTGATGCCTCTTCTTGACCATTTTCCTGTGGGTAGTATGGTGTGGAGAAGCGATGTTGGATTTTGAATCATTCACATAGCTCTGACACATCTTGATTCTTGAAAGGATGCCCATTGTCTGTGATGATGGAACTAGGAATGCCATATCTGCAAATGAGATAATTGAGAATAAATGAGGTAATTTGTTTTCCTGTTACAATGGTCATCGGGACTGCTTCTATCCACTTTGTGAAACACTTTGTTGCAGTGATAATGAACTTATGTCCATTTGAAGAAGACAGATGAATTTTCCGTACTAAATCAGTCCCCACTGACAGAAAGGCCAAGATGTGGTAAACAACTGCAACTCCTGTGCTGGTGCATGGATAAGATTGCCATGAATTTGGCATTTAGGGCATCTCTTTGCAAATTGATAGGACTCTTTCTCCATTGTTGGCCAGTAATAGCCCATTCTCAGAAGTTTCTTGGCGAGAGTAGGACCACTTGAATGTGTACCACAGATACCCTTGTGAAGCTCGTGTAAGGCAGAGTCAGATTTGTTACAATCGAGGCATCGAAGAAGAGTACCATCTAGACCTCGACGGTAAAGTGTGTCAACAGTTAAGGTATAGCGGGCGACTTGTCGAATGAAGCTGGGTTTTTTGTTGTGAGATAGGTCGAGTAGAAGAGTATTGTTCTTAAGGTAATCATATATTGTCCCATATAGAGGTGAATCTAAACCGATTAAGGCATAGATGACTCGGGATGCAGAATTATCATAGGCTGGGGAAAACAATTGCTCTACCAAAAACTCGTAACGACTCTATTTGTCTGGAATTTGCAATAGTGAATCGATAGTGGCCATTGCATCAGTAGCTCTGTTGTCCAATCTTGGTATTTGCTCAAAGGTGATGTGTACAAATTACTATTTGAAATCATCCACCATTCTCTTGTAAGGCATTAGCTTATCATCCTTTGTCTGATATTCATCATTGATCTGATTAATAACTAATTGAGAATCCCCATAGACTCTCAATTCCGTGATTCTCCATTCCACTGCCATTTTGATTCCTGTTACCAGGGCTTCATATTCGCGATGTTGTTGGTGCATGGAAACATCAGTCTATAAGATTGTGGAATTGTGTGCCCTTCTAGAGTGATGAACAAGATGTCGGCACTCGATCCATGTTGCGTATAGGATCCATCAAAGTATTGGGTCCACTACTTGGGTGTGACAGTGAGTACATCCATGTCTAGAAATTCCACTTGCATTGGTTGTTGATCTGGTAGTAGTGCTTTAGCCAGTTGATCTACAATTAACTGTTCTTTGATAGCCCAACTTTCTATGTACTGGATATCAAACTCACTGAGAATCATGACCCACTTAGCCAATCGTCCTGTAAGGGCTGCTTTGCTGAGTAAATACTTGAGAGGATCAATTTTTGCTACTAGCTTGATTGTGTGAGCTAGCATGTAGTGGTAGAACTTTTGAGAGGTGAACACCATGGCTAAGCAAGCCTTCTTAATGAATGTATAATTTAGCTCATATCCATTCAAAGTTTTGCTGATGTAATAAATAGCTTGTTCCTTGCCTTCTAGATCCTCTTGTGCTAGGAGTGCCTCCAATGATACTTTGGTTGTTGATATGTAGAGAATGAGCGACTTGCCCGCTATTGGTGGTACCAAAACTGGCGGATTCATCAAATATTGTTTGAGCTGGTGAAATGATTCTGCACACTTGTCTTCCCATCTGAAAGGTATATTCTTATGAAGCAAATGATTGAATGGGAGACATTTATCTGCTAGTTGAGCTATAAATCGCTTGATGGACTGCAACCATCCTTGCAGAGATCTGAGTTGGCTAATGTTCTTGGGAGGTGGCATCTCCATGATGGCTTGTACCTTCACTGGATCTACTTCAATGCCCTTTTCTAACACAATGTAGCCTAACAGTTTGCATGATGTGACCCCGAAGACACACTTCTTAGGGTTTAGTCTGACCTTGAATTGCTCCAACTTTTGAAAGATTTTATCTAATATGCCCAGATGTTCTGCTTAGATGAATGATTTAACCAGTAAATCATCCACATAGTCCTCCATGAAGGTATGCATCATATCATGGAAGATTGTTGTCATGGCTCTTTGATAAGTTGCCCCAACATTTTTCAAGCCGAAAGGCATGACGTTCCAACAGAACATAGTTTTATCTTGATCCTCTAGAGCTATCTTGATTTGATTATAACCAGAGAAACCATCCATTAATGATAACATTGCGTGGCCTGCTGTTAGATCCACAATTATGTTGATGCTCAGCAAAGGAAATTCATCCTTTGGACATGCTTTATTGATATCTCTAAAATATGTGCATATTTTGATGCTTCCGTCAAGTTTTCAAACTGGTACAATGTTTGAAATCCATTCAGCATAGTCTATAGGTCGAATGAATCTGACATCTAATAACTTCTTTAGTTCAACTTTGACCAATAAGGCCACATGCAGATTCATCTTTCTTAATTTTTGTTTGACCGACTTAGCTCCATCAGCGATGGACAAATGACGCATGATCAAGTTTGGATCTATTCCAGGCATATCCGCATAAGACCAAGCAAAATTGATTTGCTTTTCTTTGAAAAATTTGATAAAATCTGGTTGTTCCTCTTTTGTCAGTGATTCGGCTAGGTGTATGGCTTTGACTGTTTCTTTAGTACCGATGTTTATTGATTGAGTGGGCTCAATCAATATGGGTGACCTTTCTTGATAATTCTTAGGAAGATTGTCAAGTCTCCCATCCTTATGTGCCTTAAAAAGCTTTTCACCTTCAGATGCGTCCTTTGTTTTTACTTTTTTTGTGATCTAATGCTGCCATTGACTTGTTTTCATCATTAGATCCTTTTTTTATTTCATTTTTTCAACTGAGAGACTTGGCACTTCCCTGATTCCAGATATCGTTACTCTGTTCACTAATAGAGCATGTTTCTGGGTTGAGTAAACATAGATACTGGACAAGGGATTTATCATCTGGGAATATTGCTATATAATGGTGTTCAGGTTCTTCCCAGTCTATGAGATCAGGATATACGAGTGGTAAGGAGTCATTTGGTGGGTTGAGATCGGTCATGGTAAGTGTCATGATATAGGCCTCATTATAGTTGTTTGGGATATTGGTTAGGTCTATGGTATTGTCAAGGTCTTCAATGGTATTATCTTTGATGTAGCCTTGTTCTTATTGTCATTGCTCGTTCTCACTAGCCTCGTAGATATGTCGTGGTCCAAATTCAAGTGGTTGAGATTCTAAGCCTTGTCCCTCCTGAGAAAGGGGTGTGTATGAGTGGATGGTATCTACCTCAATATCTTCAGTAACATCTAAACAACTACCCCACTCATATTCATTAGAATCAATTTCAGAATTATTATCCCAGAGTATCTCACTGCTTCTAACAGGTATGTTGTACAATGAGATAAGATCTCTGACAATTGATACCAGTTTTATAGCTTTTTCTAATTTAGAATCAGAGCCTGCTTGTACTCTTTGCATTTGTTCATACACTATTTCTCTTCGATGAGTAGTAATTTCTTTGGGTGGTGGCTCTACCTTGGTTTGATTAGGTTCTTGCACATGATGTACTTTCTTACAAGAGGCTTCTTCCCTTTGAATGGCCAATTCCTCTTGTCGTTTCTCTTTTTCCTGATGTTATTGCTCTTTCCTTGTCATTTTTGTTGCTTGGTGTAGTGCCTCTTGCCATGAGTTTTCATTATATTTCTTCTTTGCTCTCCATTGAGTTTTATGATATTTATTTTGCTTTTGCCTAAGTGGTACATTTTGTCCATATCCCAATCCTGTTTTATCTCTCGCAAATTGTGAAGGAAGTTGCAAGGGTTCTGTAATGCCTTCTTGGCACTTGCCAATAGGTCCTTTTGTAAAGCTCTGATGCTAATAGTTAATAAGATGAGAGGGGGGGGGGGGGGGGTGAATCATACAAACTTAATCTTCAATATATTCAACAGATTCAACCTCGGTAGCTTATACTTCAGAATATATAACCAAAACTATAAAACATTCAAACTCGTGAACAGATAACATCACAACACATATAACACCATATTTAATGTGGAAACCCAAATAGGGAAAAACCACTATGGGATTTCGGACCCACTAAGAAATATACCCTTCTAGAGTATGCTCGATTAAAAGCAAATCTTGTTAAAGATTACAAACACATTGCTAGATGTGACCCGGTTAAGGGATTTCCCTCAGACTTGTTAGAGTCTTGCACTTTGTTAGAAGTGACCTTGTCAAAGGATTTCAAACACTCAATTAGAATGTTACCTTGCTAGAGGATTTACAAATAAGACTGTTAAGTCCACTCGGTTAAGAGATTTCCTGTCACTTACAAAACAAATAACAGTAATAAAATATATCTGCAACTTCATATCTGAAATGCTAAAGCAGATTCTATTTGCTCAAAACAATCTTGTCATAAGACTTATCTTGTCCCTTGTTGGGCTTGCGGGGCTTCTCAATCTGTTCTACAATCAGATCTTCAAGCTTCTGTGCTTAGTAAACACTCCTTATTTATGAACAATACCTAACCACTTAATCTCCTTGATCACATTTCCCATGATCAATCTTAGCCATCAGATCATCAAAATTGACTAGGTTCAATGTATCCTTCGATCAGAAAACGTTTTACCTTGCCTTGGAACTTGCATTCCTTCCTTGGAACTTGTGCTAGGTTATGGCAGTTCAATCTGTGTTGTAGATCTTCCTCTTGATTTTCCATTGTCGTAGATTCTTAAGAAACTTCTTGCGCGACATACCAATCATTTATTCATCTCCAGCTCATCAGCATCCTTCATTAAATAATGCTTTTATTCATCCAATGCGATCTATTATAACTCGATTGTTACTCGATTAATACCAAACTTCACTCGGTAGACATTCTGCCTTCTTTAACCGATATCGATAACCTTAGGGTTTACCGACTAGATTCTTTACTCGGTGACATAGTACAGTATTAAACTTATAATCAACAACATATGTAGGATATCAAAACAACATGATCTCATCATTGTCTAACTCGGTAATAGTTGTCCATTGAATAACTTATTTCTCCCCTTCATTATCACATTCTTTTTGTGTCACTTACCGACCTCTTAATATTCATCAAAACATACTTCTCAAGATATGACAACATCATACTGAATCAGAAAATCAATTTCGTGACATCAATGACAAAATAATATTATTAAGACAGTAATCATCCTTCTTTAGTTATATCAATAATCTCCAACAATCTTCTCAATATCCTTATTGAAATGCCAACACCTTTGTCATTGTATCCCATCTGTTGCATGATCAGTAATCCTTTTCCAAATAGTTGTGTTGGTATGGCCACCTCTATGGTAGCAGCTCTAACTTCCTCTGCATCCTTGCATAGCCAACTAAGGATGTCCTTCTCTTCTGATTCATTGGCCAGGTTGCCCAATTGGATAAATTTACCATCAAACTTGGTGATGGGTTGTGTTGCCTGATATGTTGATGCAGAAGGTTGTCCATAAGATTTTGGTAATGTTGGCAATTTTGATAGACATAAGGGTTCAAAAGAGTACTCCCCCATGCCTTGATCCTATATTTTCATCTTTTTCTTGAAGTCTATGGATAGAGACTTGAGTTCTTCTTGATGATGATTAGATACTGAGGAAGCTTGGGCCTCCCCGTTGTGTGGAACCAGGTTATTTTGAGCTGCCCCCATAGAATTGCAATGCTGAAAAGGGTTATTATCTGCAAATATGGAAATTTCCTGTCATTGTACGAGAATTTGATACATTGATGATATGTCGAAGGTATTGCTTGCATTTCATAGATCCATGGACGACCCAATAAAATATTATATGTCAAGTCTATGTCCAAGACTTGGCACATGGTGTCCTTTTGTATTGGTCCTACCTAAATAGGTAGTATTATTGTTCCTTTGGATGACCTTTCTTCATCATCATAGGCTTTGATGGTGATCCTTTTGTTCGGGTCAATAGACTGCTCAGAGAAGCCCAATGCACAGATAAGCTTCAAAGTACAGATATTGAGACTAACTCCTCCATCTATTAACACTCTTTTTACTTGATGTTTATAGACTAAGTATTCGATATAGAGCAGAGTGTTATGTGGATGATTCAAGGAGACATCATCGTGTTCGAAAAAGGTAAGGTTATGAGGCCCTATCATATGAGCCACCATGGCTTGGAATTGATCTATGTCCAGATCTTTAGGAACGTTCTTTTCAACAAGTGCTTGCTCCAAGATATATTTGTGTTTTGGCGAGAGTTTGAGCAACTCGAGTATGGATATTTGAGCGGGAGTTCTTCGCAATTGATCAACGAGGTTGTATTGAGTCTTGGGGATAGTTGTGGATGTTAATGTGTCCCCTTTTAAGATGTATTTTTGCACTCTGGTTGTCACATTGATCGAGGCATGTTCTTGTTTGTTCTTGATTTTTATGACATTTACTTGGTTGTCATATGTCAATACGTGACTGATGGTGTTATCATACAGGTGATTTATACGAGCTCCTCTGGTATCATTTGATGTTGAAGCTCCTCCCTTGTAATCCAGAAGAGGATTTTTAAATGCGTCATGGTCACTATTCGTTTTGTGACCATCAACTGTTAAATCGCCTCTATCGATCATGTCCTGAATGACGGTCTTCAACCTCATGCAATCATTTGTGTGATGTCCTTTGTTGCGATGAAAATCACATAAATGCGAGTCATTCCACCAAGGTGGTTTGACCTTGGGTTCAAAGTTGTTCATGGTTGGCAATGTGATAATCTTATTCGCTAAGAGTTCCTGAAATGCTGATTCTAAGGTTTTTCCTAATGGTGTGTAGATGTGTCGATATAGGAAAGCATTGGTGTTCCCTCTCTGGTTTGTATTATTCCCTCGATTAGTGTTGTTGGCATGGTTAACATTGTTGCCTTGATTAGTGTTTTTTCCTTGGTTATTGTTTTTGCCTTGGTTAGTGTTGTTGCCTTGGTTAGTATTGTTGCCTTGGTTATTGTTGTTGGTGTTTGATGTTGAATTTCCTTGGTTGGTTTTTTGCGGATAAGTGTTAGTGCCTTGATTAACACTTTTTTTATTTTTGTTGGATGGTGAGTTACTTGATAAAGCCAACACTGGTTGTTTACACTTCACATTATTAGCATCAACTACCCCATCATTAACAACATTTTTGTTCCTTGTCCTGGATTTTTCTAAAGTGTTGTTGTTGTTTTGATTGTTAAAGGGGTTAGTGTTTGACAAGTTAACACCTTCCTTAAAGAACTTCAACATTCCTTTCTTGATGCAGGCTTCCTCCACTTGGATTTCATTTTCTATCAACTTGGCAAAATATGGTATGCATTGGAGTTTGAGTTGATAACTCATCTCACTATTTAGATTATCGATGAAGATTTCCATCTTTTTCTTTTCAGGCACGTCTCGAGGATATCTCGAAACTATGCATCTCCACCGTTGAAGAAACACCAGGAATGTTGCATTGCTCTTTTGTTTTGTGTTACACACATCCAGCATGGTGATTGCATGTTGAATATTATAGGAGTATTGCGTTATGAATTTGTTTACCAACTCATCAAATGATCTGATGGGAGGTGTAAGTTTAGACAACCACTCCATGGTTTGCCCTCCCAAAATTCATGGGAATAGTCTCATTAAGTGTCATCATGAGAAAACTTTAGGCTCATGGTACAAAATTCCCGAACATGATCACGGGGATCTCTTTTACCATCGTATTTGTCATACTTTGGTATATCTGAATTTGGGGGGAAAGGTACCATGTTCAATCTCCTATCAAAAGGATAAGGAGAAAACTCATCCAAGGAGTATCGTACAATAGTTCCCTATTGCGTGTCCTGCATTTGCCTTTGCAGTGTTTGGATTTGTTGTGCAAGAGCAACCATGGGCGTATTTGTCCTTCAAGGGAGAGTTTCCTCTCTTTCATTAAGATTGTCCTGGTTGCGGTTATGGTCCTGTTCTTGTTCGCGTGTGTTTTCCGGACCATGTGTCTCTTCTTCTCTTTGTTGTTCTTGATAGGCATAATTTATAAACCTTGTTCTTGAAATTCTCTCATCTATATTCCTTAAGTTTTTGGTATCCAAATATTCAGGAAGGTTAACTCCTTTGCTAGTGTTAGTGAACAGATTTGTCTTTTCTTAAAATGATCAATTTTAAACTCTGTCACCTTCTTTTAAAGACAAGTGTTCAACTAAATAGTTGGGTAAGTGTTATATAAACCACTTCCCTCTAAATTTTCCATAGGTACAACTCCCTATTTCAATTATTAAAGGAATAATCTAATTAATTTTATTTGAGTAGTAGCTTTTAACCTGAAAGCATGTAAGGCTACCTACTTCATTCTTGGATGAGAGGCCAATATTCCACACGTATTTCTGAGAAAAACTATCTTTCCAATCTTTTCAATACAAGAGATGGAAGTAACTGAATCAAAGTTCAGAACACCATTTCCACGATTCTAATAAGAAACAAACAGATAAGAGAAACCGAATCTGTTCTCAAACACAAATCTTTTCTTAAAAACAAACACTAAAAGGAAGGAGTACCAGAAAAATAATAATTTTCTGCAATAGAAAGGTCATTACTGTTATTTGATTAGACAAGCATATGCAAAGATATGTGTCTACACAGATTCAAAACCCACAGATTTTCCTTCTCCCAAAAATAGTATGATCTTTGTATATATATATTCTTATGCGACAAAGGCACGATAATACATCTATAAATCCATTTCCATTCCAGATTTAAAAGTTTGATTCCTCCTTCTACAAAACAAAAACTTTACAAGACAGAGGGAAAAAAAAAAAAAAAAACTAACTAAAATTCCTCACCAAATCTAACCCCTATTCCATCTATCTTTCTTTAATTTATAGTTTTTAGAACAGGGGAGGTCTCCCTGAAAACTCGACCTCCCCCAAAATAGTTATGAAACCAACAAGATGTATTTTGGGACAGATGTCCCGAAGTCTCTGCATAAACATGAGAAATTACATAAATAAAGGAAACCGGGCCTAGATCAATGCATTATGTCACTTTCCCATCATCATCATCCTCTCCGCTTTCACGGGCATCATGGGCAGTTGTGAGCTCCTAGATAATAGATTGATTCAGAACCTTCATCGCATTGAGCTTTGCCTTCACCGCCTCCTTATTCCACCGGTGCTTCACCATCTTTTCGGCATGTTTCGGTAACTGATCATTTCCAATGAAGGTCATGGACTCAATCCTAGCCACCCTTGTTATATCTTTCGGAGTGAAATTACCCTTGGCTTTGATTTTCTCCATGTTTATCCGGAAAGCCCTGATTGCATCCTATGTGTTCAACCTGCAAATTCCCAATTGCCAATCATGGTCAAGGTTAACCACCTTGTTATCATTAACTATACTGCACTGGAGATCCTGGAGCTCATAAACAGAGGTCTTAGCATCGGAGATCACAGACTTGAAGGTAAGCACCCGCCACATTATGGTTTTCTTCAGCACAAAGAGCTGACATTCATCCGCTACTAGTTTGATTGAGTGTTTCATCAGAAACCCGGTAACCCCATATTCCTCTATTTTGGCGAACAAAGGCAAGATATTCTACCATTTGTGTTCCTCTTTCTCCCACGGCATAAGTTGATTTTGAACTTTGGCAATAAGACTTTGTATCTCATCACATAACTTCTGGGAGTCAGTGATATACTTCTCCCCGTCCTTGACTATTCCCTCAATCCATTTCTCCATGGCTTCTGCAATACTTTTGGCTCGTTGAACTTGGCTCATTAACTTTTTATTTTCTGGTGAAGTTGGGTCGAAGTTCTCTGTAGAATGAGATATAGGGAGTGCCCCAAAGCAACCAGTGTTGTTGATGAACTGGGCAAGAATATTTATGTGTCACTTTAGCTCTCTCTTTTTATGCCCATTCTTCTCCGATCTAGTGATCATTTTCTTTGCCGATACTTGGAAGAAATGATTGTCTGAGTCCCTACTCATATTTCCCAGCTCCACCTTCATGATCTCAAAATCATCGGGGCTAGCTTCCTTGTTTTCATCCTTAGGTTTGTATGAGGCGATTTCAGCGACCCATTTTCTAGTTCCTTCATCATTGTCCAGGCTGGCGGTGGTTTTGAACCTTTTCGGCTTGGGGCCCTTCTCTATGTACTTAACGACCATTTCCTGAATTGGAATAGTCACGGGAAGAAAATTCTGCTTTCTGTTCATCGAGGTGGTCAACCACTTAGGAGTTGCACTAGAACTGGTTGTTCCTTCGATCGTTTTGGAAGGTGGTGTCATAGCTACAGTCATCGTATGAGAATCCAAGGCATTAGCAAAATCGCTATCCAGGTCTTCAACTTCAAATATTTGGGCATCAAGAATGGTATCTTTCAGCCCTGTATCCTTTGCTTGATCCATCTTTCTTTGAGCAGCACTTCGGGACCAGGTATGTCAAGGAGTACAAAAATCCAAAGCTGAATTAGACCTATGTCTAAGCTGGGGCGACTTTTTATCTTTACCTGCATGAACAGGCATAGAAGCATTGTTAGAAAGATGCTTTGGTGAATGCAAAGAGACCTCATTACTTCTCATTGAATTAGACTTAGCGCCTAATTTCACTGCTTTCTTCCTAGCAACCCACGCTGCGGTCCTCTCCAAAAATCCTTTGGTCCTTAACTGTATATCATCTTTCTCCCCCTCTTCCTAGTTGATTGGAGGCATTTTAGTTTTTGCACGGGCTAAGTGTCCTGGTTTGAATAACTCTAGATAGTCCTCTTTGAGCCCCTTAATGTCCAACTTTACCTGTAATGAAACGACTTGTTCTAACACCATCCTCATATTTCCCTTTTTAAAAACCTCGAGCTCATCTCTACAATCTTCCCAGAAGTTTTCTAATTGTGGCATTGGGAGGTATGGCATTAGACCAAGACTTCGGGAAAAAACGCTTATTATCAAAACCTTTCCTTTCAGGATACAGGGAAAAATTGAAATTCCTGAGATCTGCTCCAATACTCAAAGCGTTCGACATCAAATTGCAAGACAACATGCCCAATTGGATGGGAAAATGACTCTCCCATTTATCCCTGGGTTGTTCCTTTTTTATTACAGAGGTCAGTTGCCTACATATCTCTGCCAGAACAAAGCAATCTGAACAAAAATGAGGGAGCTTAAAGGGCTCCTCTTCAAAGTCGCCTATTCTTATGTAACAAAAGTGTGGAAACTGGATATAGAAACTACCAAACCTCTTTATCAGTGTCTGCGCATCCTCAGAGATTCTTTTGGCTTTCATATTCTTCAATTCATGGCACAAGTCGCCCAGAAAAGCATTGTGCACCCTTCTGAAATCTTGCAAGACCTTATCCTTTTGCAACATGGGATAGAACTCATATACGAGAACATCCTCCTCAGTGAGTTGTTTTGGTATTCCAACTAACTCCTTAACACATGCCAAACAATACAAGAGATACAAAGACATAAAGAAGTTTTGTTTGAACTGTTTAGCCATACTCAATTGTTCCCTCATTGAATCAACAATCAATTCAGCCCAATCAAGATATTGCTTCCCTTCTAAAACCAGCTGCACGTAGCAATAAATCCAGTTGTTGAAGCTGTAAGCTTCAGCAAACCCTCTGGCCCGGTGCAACAAAAGCATAACATCATGAATGTGAGGCAACATGTGATTCTTATTAGGATTCTTGGGTAATCTGGAACCACCTCTTTGAGGAACCTTCAACCAGAATTTTGCTACTTTGTTACGGTGTTCGGTTCTATCCACGTTGAACTCAGTGATTGACTGAGCAGGGGAAAAGTTGGAGAACTGGTAATCAGGTATCTTGAAGATGGAGGAAATTACTTCACGATTTATGGCAAGAAGGGTTTCACCATTGTCTCTCCTAATGGTCTGAGAGACTGGGTCGTATCTAGCAATACATTCCTGAATCAATTCTGGGCAGGGAATGGCTGGGGGAAAGCTGCCGCTTCTATGAGACCGCTACTCAAAATCTCCACACCAAAAGATTTGTCAATTCCCTTGAACACCCTCTCTTTTAAAACCTCAAGATTTTCCCCTTTAAGGTCGGTATCACTAACTATGGGTTCAGTACATGCAAGGCTAAAAACATTCCCGAACAAATGCAGTGTGAACTTCATAATTCAAAGCAATAAGCCTTAATTGGTTGCAACAAACTTTTCTATGAGAGAGAAAATGCAAGCAAAAAATACTGGAGAGAACAAGAAAAGGACTCACCTTCATAGTTGAACAACCAGACGAAGACTAGCAGCAAACAAGACTCCTATCCAGGAAAAACAAATTAACCACAACAACGAGGAACAAGATGCAGAGCACTAATAATCCTTCATACCTTATAGTGAGGGCAATGATACAGAACCATTGAATGCAATAATTCCAATTGTCAGTCTGAGTGTGTTAAGTTTGTGGATTGGACATCGCACGCATGCATTGAATGCATGGTGGCGTTTTTGAAGTAACCGCCAGTTCCCAGAATGATTACTTACTTCAATACACCAATAATTGATGTCACCTTAAGATATGGTTCACCTTCCTCATATTTGGCAATGAATGCACCATCAAAACATTTAACTTGCGGGACCCACCAACTTTGTACACATATGAACATCTTGAACAGACTTCATAAGAGTTCAAGTAGTTCAAGGTGTACGCCGCGCTCAAGGAAAATATTTGCCGAGAATATTAATTATGCCAAGTTGTTGACCATTTGTGCTATGTTGAACATGTTGAACACGTCTGAACCTCTTGAACTTGGTTCAATGAGTTCAATGCCCAGAGAGAGATGATGTAACACATTACTAAACAAGAAACCTTTAAAGAGCCGCTGCAAGACATTTAAAGAAAATGTTAGTATGAAAACATCCCTGAACACCTAGGAACCTGTGGAACCTAAATGAACCTGTTGAACCCGGTTCAAGATGGTTCAACATGTTCGCAGAGTTCAACGAATTACTAAAACTTGACATTTTTGATTGAAAGATGATTTACAAACGTACCAAGGGCTTGAACCGAGGTGTTACAAGAAAGACAGGGACTTTGAATGGAATATTTATAGGATGAATCGCTCTTGTCATGAGGAATAAATGACGCAGTAACAACTAGTTAGCATGAGTAGATATTTTTCCTTGTCTGCTTTGATAAGTCTTTCCATGAGTTTTTGGAATGTTGCGTTTTCTTGACATTCTTGGAGAAGTTCCTCAGTGATCTTTGTTTTGCCCATATTGACATACTCATCAAAAGGATTAGATAATCTACGACCCATACTTGATTCTAGTTGTGATTCTTTTTGTTTGTTACTCTGAGTTCGAGTAACAATGGTTATTTAATATATTTCTACCGTGACTAATTCTTCTTCTTTTAAGGGAATTATGGGTGGTATTGGCGGTTCAGGTCGAGCTTTGTTACATGTGATACAAAACTGTGGGAACAAAACATGAATTGAATGTCGCTTTTTGAATGTAAGCCCTACTTCTCAAAGGTTCCTTGTAAACTCGTTTGTTTTGCCTTGGATATACAATCGCATGTGATGCAAGAATGCGCGATGTGATACAAAGAGTTGATGATTTATATAGAGAAATTTATTCCTTCTCGCAAGTGCCTTAGAACTAGGTTGACTCTTCTTCAACTTAGTTTTGTGATGAAGACTTGTTCTTTCCAAAATATGAGGAGTGGTCATACATGAATGATCAAAGGTTGATGTTGATATTGGATTTGGATACTTCATTTGAATACTCAAGTTTTACTTCATCAAGTAGAGGTTTAGTTAGATTCGCCTCCATGACAAAGTGTGTATGGATAAAGTCTCCCGATATAGAAACATGATTTGACAACTTAAGGACTAAACTAGGTATTTTGTTTTGGTAGAATCCGTTGGATGGTGAAACTTTGATTACTGTTTTTGATACTTCCTAATTTTGTTGGATTAAAGTCTAATCTCAAGCTAGTTTAAAGATTTGAAAACTTGTTCTAAGGGTATCTTGTTGATTTTGGAAATTTTCTCACTAATGATCGGTTTTGAAGTTTTTCGGCCGAGTTTGCTAAAGGACCTGAAAAGGTATTTGAAACCGTCGATAAACTTTTCTCAGAGTGCAGGATTTGCTCTTTGTTTTTCCTTAAAATTGATTATGCGCTAAGACGGAGACTGAATGCGCTAAAGAATGTTCAGAATGTGCTACAGAATGCTCCCTACGCGCTAAGATGCCTTTCCTACGCGCTAGTTTAGACTGTTTGAAAATGACCATTTTGGATAGGTTATGCGCTATTATGTCCTGATTATGCGCTATGTTTTGAGCTGAAAGCACTATGAAATGCTTCTTATGCGCTACACTAATGTTTGAATCCGCTAGACTAATGCTGGAAAGCACTACTGGGAATTTCACCAATATGATATTGATTAGGCGCTAAGATAACTAATAAGAGTGCTAAGTATGGTTTAACTACGCTATTAAATGCTCGCTACGTGCTAGGATGTTGCTCCTATGCACTATTGTCCTCATTTATTTATTTTTGTAGTTTTAATGCTTGTGATTTTGATGGATGATTTTCTGAAAAAGAACTTGAAAACACAACACATAGAAGAGATAACAATTTTGCCTATGCTAAACAAGCAGTGTGTGTTATGTGAGGATGTGTTCAAATCCCCGATGTTTTCACTGGTTTGGATAACAAATAAGATAAATCAACCAGATTCTTTATTCAAGGGTCATCAACAATATCATAGCCCACTAGTCTCGATACTCCATCAGCTCAAACAACCTTGTCACCCCCTAGGGGGTGGTTGTTTTTTTGCCTTTTGCCAGAAATTAACTCAAAGTGAATTGCTTCACAATTGATATCTTGGGAGATATATGGTGAGTGATCTTGGGGGCAGATTCTTCCTCACCCTTGCACTATGATATTGAAAATGTCTGGTAACTGACTCGGCTCAAAGCTTCTAATGCTAAAGTTTTTAATCAGGCTTTCATTCGATCTTCAGTGATAAACTCCCTCGGCTTCCCAACCTTTAGAACAAAGGCTTTACATATCTTAAAGATACTAGGGGACTTCCATTAGCCTCCACGTTTGATTATAGTGGGTCAAAACACTTGGTGATAAAGTCGTTTCCCACTTAGGTCGTTCCCCTCTCACCGGCCATTAATGGCGCCCTAAGGGCAACATGGGAGGGCAGACCTTCTAAAGGATTTAAATGCTTGAAGCATAAGAGTGGTTTGGATTTTTGATCTCCTAATTAAGGGGAGAGCATATACCTTCCACTTTCGAGACAAGGCAAACAAGGTTCTTTTTAGCCTTCAAGACAATGATTTGCTAACTTCTATTTGGAGATGTTTCTCCAACAAGCATGGTGTTCTTTTTAACTCTTCATAGCAAAATGTTTATTTCCAAAACTTTTGAAAATAAAACTAGTCAACAAAGTAAATCACGACGTTGGTCAACAAAAGGAAAATCAAGAAATCAATCCTTAATGAAAACGCTTCTTGTCTTCTACAAAACAATAAAAGTTAGATTATTTGTATCCTTTGCAAAAATGAAGTGAGTCTGTAATTCTTTTTAACCCTTTACAAAATGAAAATGAAGTTTTGTTTTAAGCACCAAAGGATCAATGAGGTTCTTTTTAAGCAACACCAAAAGAAAATGGGATTCTTTTTAACCTTTGCAAAACTTTGAAATTTTATTTGTAGTTCTTTTTAATCCTTTGCCAAATGAAAAATTAGGTTTTGTTTTAAGCACCAAAGGATGAATGGGGTTCTTTTTAAGCCAGCAAGAAATGAACTTTTTAAAAACTAACATGAAAGAGTTACAAACAAACATAATTAAATGTCTTTTAAACTCCTCCAATCTACAAACAAAGATTAGTAACCTGCAACAAAAAGTTAGTGAAAATTTTAAATAACATGTGAGCTTACACAAGCCTAACTTTTACTTCGGCTACAAATTATGTTTTTTCCTTCTCTCGGAGTCACGTGCTAGACTTCTGCACAGATGCACTACACAAGGTTACAGATACGCTACAAAATGACTCCTATGCGCTATATTGATTACCGAATGCGCTACAATGTTATCCCAATGTGCAGGAGAAAAAATGAACTATTATGCGCTAAAAGTAAGCTCAAAAGCACCAAAGAAAGGTTCTGATGCGCTAAACAATATGTCGAACACGCTACTGTTTACCCCAAATGCGCTAACAAAAGTTCCCGATGCGCCAAAATAGTATTCCAACATGCTTGTAATCTTTGTCTTGCATAAACAATGATGTGATTTATGGGGATGAGCCCCACGATGGGCACCAAAAATGTATGCGGGGAATGAGGGCGACAAAAGCATAAAAGTCTGATTCAAAAGACCCACACACCAATGAGACTCTTGGTGCAAGTTATAGGAACTATATTGAAATAACTCAACTTCCCAAGGGGTGTCCCATTGTTCTCTATCTTACAGGATCCCTAAAGTCAATGTATTTGCTCTCAGATCACTGAGCAAAGTGACTTAGGAATGACAACTCCAAGAATGAGTGATGTTTGATTATTATGCATGAATGCATTCCTAAAACATGTATGATATTAAAACCATGATGATTAAGTTAGCATAAAGATAATGATAATATTAGCTAATTATCCTAGCAATGATATACTAGTCTAATATGGATATTCTATGATATTAAAATGCTTCTAAATCTATTATGATGATTTAACAAAGAGAGGATAAAATGATTAGTAATTAGACTATAAGTTTGATGCATGAAAGATTATTGATTAGCAAAATGACTATAAGTTTGATGCATGAAAACTTCTATATATGAAAATGAGGAATGAGAGCTCTATTTATAGGGAAAATAGGGCAATGGATGATCAAGATTGAATAATCTTAACAAGGGTCAAGATTGGAAGTTAATAAATCCATGTTTACAATTCTCACCAATGAAATGGTGACAATTGTCAACAAGAGGTTGCTTGAGAGGAGATGAAAGATGCATTAAATGTTTGAGAAGACATGGAGGTTACCTTAGGAGGTAAGGGTTAAGGTTAAATTTGGGTTATCCAATGGATAAAGCTTTTACCCAAGGGGTAAACTCTTGTGCAAGGGTTAAAGGGATAACCAAGGTTAAAGCCATGAATTCTTGATGAAACCCTTGGGTTAGATGAGGGTTGAGTTAGAGAGAAAGTCTCTAATCATGTGGGAAGGTTGAGTTAACCATTAATGGTTAGGAGGACTTTGAGGGTTAACTTGTTGAAGACATAAAGCTTTTAATGCATTTCAAAGACTTTGGAGGTTTTGAGAAGTGATTTCTCTTTGCTTAGGATTGTGACAATAATTAGGAGATGGATTAGGCTAATTGGAATGGATTAGAAGAATCTAGAAGGGTTTTAGGAGGCAAGTGGAGGAAAAATGAATTTAATTAAAATAAAATTACTTTATTTCAACCAAATAGATGCAACTTGCATAAATACAAGTGGGAGACTTAAATAAATAAATTAGATTTATTTATTTGCAAGGATCAATTTAATTAAATGTAAATTTAATTAAAAAGCGAGAAAGGGGAATCAATTAAATAAAGTGATTTATTTAATTAAAGGCTAGAAAAGTTTTAGATGAACTTAATTAAATAAATTGAGTAATTAATTTAATCAAATAGATGAATGTGAAGAAATTAATTAAATAGAATTTAATTAATAGGAGGAATAGGGTTAAAATGAATATGTAAATATTCATTTAGGAAAGTGGTCAGATTTATACGTCTACAATAACTACCCCCAATTTTTGAAAATGTTGCCAAATGAGTCCACGACTTGAACATGTAATTAATGATGCTTGGTGTCATAAAGTTTTGATGTGAAGTTTTTAATGTTCATAATCTATTATTATTTTTTTCTTGGTGGATTTCACATATAAATTAAGTTTTCATATAATAGAGTAGATTAACATAAGAAATCGAATGTGAAATATCGTAATATAATTATGACGAAGATGCCTACAAGTCTATTGTTCATAAAACATGGGCAATGGCATCCATAAGACACTAAAAACACTTTAATCAACATGATATAACTCCCAAGCATGTCAATTAGCAACAACACTTCTCAACTATCTACAACAACCCTCAAATGGCACACAATAAATATAGTTCTAATTTGTGAGCAATGCTTAGTTGTAATAAACTCTGAAACAACCACCAAAATAGGGTGACCAACCAAAAATAATAATCAATCACCCAAACACATGTATTTTCAACATGCCATTGACTCAAATAGATGGAGGGAGGCTATCCATCACATCTCCTAATAGAATGAGCCCCAAAATGAAGGTGCTCAGACCTAAAATTTACATGCCATGCACAATAACAATAACATGCTAGTATGGCTTGACACAACTTATGCTTCCCTTAGCAAGATTGCACCTTCTAGAAATTACCTGGAATGGTGTAAAGGGAATCATCCAACAAGAAGGAATCAACACAAACAATTTTTGATAACTTCTACCCTTCTTCAACCCTCTTCCACTACCAAACATGAGGTACAACTAGTTAGGGCATCACTTAGGAAGTTGATTTTTATGGATTACAATGGAAATCTTAAAACACACAAAAAAAAATTATAATATACACCAAAAGATGATTCCAAACTTCTACAAGATCAAACTACTTAAATGAATAGCTTCATTTTTTAAAAACTACTACACTATGAAAACAATGGTGATTCTTGTGGAGAATCACTCCAACCAACTAGGGACCATCTCTCAATTTTGAAACTAATAACCAAAAGATGTTTTTCATCCTCAATCTACTCTTGGAAGAACTCTTTGGTTTAATCAACAACATCCTATTATGTGTACTCTTCTACATAAACCAAATAAGGGCCCAATACCTCCCCTTTATAGCTTCAAGGAAAAATTATCCAATTTGAAATTTAAAATAATATAAATTTCCTACTCAAAACACTTTTTGAAATATTAGAATGTTTCATGTGTTAGTTCCCTTCCCCAGGCATCCACTTCATGGGGACATAACATGAATTTAAAAAAATATAACACTAGAGTGATATGATGTAATATTAACGTTGGAATTGTAGTGTAAATATTTAAATATTCTCATTTGAGTTGTAGAAAGCTTTGTCGAGGCTTAGGAAACTTGAACTAATCCTGCTATGATAATACTGAGGTAGTGGGATGATGATAGGTATTAACCCTAAGCCTCGATCCCTACTAAAAGTAGACATTCTCTCCAAAAACTATGGAGAAAACCCTACGAGGCCAAAAACATTTCAAAACACGTTAATGCAATCCACAAAATCCACTGAGATCAATGTCAAATAAAAATAAATCTAGATTCTCTAAGAAGCTTAGAGTTCTACATAGGGTTGTACACCAATAGATTTATGAGAAAACTAAATAACTAGCAAAAAGCTCATAGCACCATATTACATAAAAATGGGGACATTGCAGTCCTCCCTCCCTATAATTACCTATTTTCAAGCAATTGCTAATCTCAATCAGCCAATCAATCTTGAATCACCAATGAAATTTCTAGATTGCGAACCAATCCAGGAAGTGTGTATCTCCTTATGCTTTGAGCACTATACAATTGAGCACCTATAAGTGAAACCTCCTTAAGTCTTCTTGTAAAAAGAGCAACCAAACTCTAGAATATTTTATTCAACTCCTTGGAAAATTACTCCCATTATTAAGATTCCATTACACCATTGGGAAAAAATTGAGAAAGATAATGTTAAATCCTCGTTTTGAACTTCCTACACTCTAGCATAATGATTGTAATTGAAAAGTAAATTATTGTCCCCACCACAAGTACAAGCTGAAAGCAAAAAATAAAAAGTGTTTGGTGTTTGAATACCCATCCAACACTAAACTTGGTTAGCTATAATAATCATTTCTCTCATTTTAAACCATAAATAGTTAACCTTGTCAATAGGTTGAATAGTTTGAAAATGCGTAAACTTGTAGATGCCCAAGTCTGAAGTTAGCTACTTATATTTTGATTTTTGAAATGTATTAGCACCAAAAAATAAGAACACCTGTTGCAACATGTAGTGGTGAAATTTGGGAATTAGGGTTTCAATTAAGATAATAAAACCATAAGCAAATCCCAAATTAACCAAAACATATGGAAAGAGGGGTAAACCTAATAGGTCCAACCTCAATCCAAATAAGGAAAGGGCTAAAATTCTAATTAGATTCACTTGTGGATTAGGGTTTCCTCTTTTTAAAGTTGAAGTGGATTGATAATTGTAAATTAGGGGAAAATGAGGGATAATTGAAGTAAACTGGCAAATATGAAATGTTATAGATGTCCCACTAAGCTACAAACTAAGATCTAGGAAAAAGAAGAGATTTTGAACCCGATCCTAGAACTTCAACCTAATTTTTTGGGATTGGGTAGTACAAATCCACCTTGGTTCATTGAATTTCGCTTCGTCAAAAGCTGAATGTGTGAACCCATCACTATCAACTTTGTCAAAATTTCTGAGTAGAACTCTTGCACTTGTTCCCCACACACAAAAAGAGAGGAATAATGTTGTGGATAGGGGTTTGCCTTAGGTCAAACCTTGGTATAAGAATTAACCTTGAATGAAACAAGGTAAATACTAGAGTAAATGCTAAGGAGATATACCTTAGATCTGTAAAAGTTGATACAAGGATTGATGATGCAATACTCTTTGAATGTAATCATAAATGTTGAATGTAATGGCATGACAAACACATGAACATGAAAACCTAATCACACACATGCTTGCATAGATATTGATGTAACTTTGCTCCATAATGTTTGTAGGATGAAATGCAATGTTGAATCTCTGACATTGCTTAATCATGAATGCTTCACAGATGGACCAATATTATCGATAGGTTGTGGATATATAGGTTGAAATGAATTGATATGATGTTTTTATATAAGTTTCCCTAGGTAAATTACTGATTAGGCCGACCTCCAACAATCATGTGTAGCCATAGGGAGTGGAAGCCATTGGGGAGATAAAAGGACTTGCCCGTTTCAAATTAGGGCATGTTTAAGCAGGGCCAGGGCATGTTGGGACACTCTAGTCTAGACCAAGGTGCTCCATGCCCTATTCCTCCAATAAAAAAGACCAACAAAAAGAGAAATAGGCAAGGGAACTCCAAGATGGGGTCAACTCAGTGGCGTTCATGACATCAAAGTTGGAGAAGAAAGCCAAAACAGACCTAAAGAGGGGATGGAGATAGGACATACTAAAGTAGGATCACAAACATGAGCTGTAAATTATATCAGTTACAATTTATGACACTACACAACACTAAAAATCTTCAACCTAAATGAAAAATCTAACTATTATCTTAGCTATAAACATCTTTCCAAGAGCCACCAATTTAAGAGGCCTTAAATTTTGTCCAGAATCTCCCTCCAAAACACAAATGAAAAAAGAAAGTGGTCATATAATGTTGTAAGGTATGCTCCCTTGGTCTCCTTGTGCTATGCAATACAATTCTTAGGTTTGTGACATGGCTTAACTGCCTCCTGATAGGGAGGTTGGTAGGAAAGTGCTCAAAAGACCAATTTTGGTCAAGAAGTTACAATAGGAAACAAAAGTATTGTTTATGTATGCTCCTTATGTTGGCCAATATCAAGTTTAGTTGCAATAGTCAAGTCTCTCTACAAGTATTCACTAACAACCTCCCTTTTTAGTGATAGCTCACACCCATACTCAAACTTACTCCAACTGCTCACTCCACCCAACTACACACTCCTATATCCCTGCTCTTTTGGCATTCAACTCACTATTTTAGAGTGTATTAGGAGTCTTCAACATGGACATGTAGGGGCAGCAAGGTTCTGTTCAAGTTTGAAACCCAACTTAGTTTGAGGCTGATAGCCCTTAGCTTACTCAATAAACCAACCAATGGTCAAAAACCTCAAACGGAGGCTAAGCACTGTCCAAGGTCCTATTTATCATTTGATTCACTATTTTAGGATGATCACATAAAATTCCATGAGTCCCCAAGTCCTCCTTGCAACCAGGTTCTAAAAAGTGTGTTTTATGCAGTCAAAGGGCTACTAGCCCGTGGAGGGGTAATTGTCACTTTTTTACTCACCCTGCCCAATGATGGGCTTCTCCTTCAATAAAATTGTTTTAGAGTTATGTGTTGATGGATTTTCATGGTTTGGGCCACTGTTAGAGCAACAAGAGGATTGTCCACCATTTTAGGCATATTTGGGGGGTTTGGTAGGGTTTAGACCAAAAAACATTGGAAAGTCTCTCCAACTCGACTCTTCAAGCCTCTAAAATGGCTTAGGAATTCTTCCACACCAAATATAACCTTCCCTTGTTACCTCCCTACAAACATAATGCCAAACACTTGGCAAGCAACTAAAAAAAACAGTAAAATTGTCACTGTCACAGTAAAAATGTTGCCCTTTTACTAGTCAGCAATCATTACACCTTTGGACCTGCATAATGAAGGGAATGGAACTGGAAATGCACCTCAAAGAGGTCTACAAACACTTGTGGAATCTCCTATTACATAGCCTTCATAGTTCCAAGGCTTGGATTATGCTTTGAAGCATTCCTTGAGTAATTTGGCAACACAATTCACAAAAACAACGAACTCAATGTTTTGTTTACAAAATGAGAATGATTAAATGGAACAAGCTACTTTAACACATCAAGATGATGCTAAAAATCCCTGGCCACATGCCCAGACCTCTGCCTCATTCATTTGTTCACTCCAAATTACTTTTGGGTACAAATCTTGAGTTTTTGATCATGCTACTAGCCGAGTAATCACTACTTGCCTAGTATTCACTCAAGTCCTTCTTCCAACCACACTTTTGGCATAAAATAGAGAATATGTACAGTATATACATTAATTCCAACTTGACTAAATCCATTTTTGTGGGATCCCAGACCTGGATTAGTCAAGTTGTGGCATTTTCCCACTCCAAACTCTTAATAAGGCAGTGAGCACAGAAGAGTGAAAATAATTTGTATAATCAAATTTTCAAGGAAACCAAAACAATAATTAATTAGAGAGCATTATAGAACTATTATGCACACTTCCCAAAGGTACAGTATGAACTATGAAAGCTACAATACAAACTGTTACTCAAAGGAAGGAAAAACCAGTCATAAAAGCCAAAATTTCATGATTTTATTAAGAAGCTCTTGCTCATACAATCACCAACCCTTTCCAAGGAAAAAGGAGGCCTTTTATAGTTTTTCCATTTGGTTTCCAAGCCCTAGTATGAACATGAGGCTTCCATAACTTCATTTTGCAAGAAAAAGACAATTTTGACAACTTTTCCAAGCCAAATGACAACATTTCTTGCTCCAAAACACATTTTTGACACTCTAACCTTATCAACTTATCTAAACAAATTTTATATGCCTAAAAAAACTTATCAAACATGTTTCAATGCTTTGGAAAGCATTAGAAGACCTTTTTGGCAATTTTGCACATTTTTGCCAAAAATTGTCAACTCAAAGCCTGAAAGGCAAAACTTGATCTCTTGAGCCCAAAATGAGATCAAAACCACTAAACATGACACATAAAAACCTAAAAAAATATTATCAACCTAACACAAGACATTACAAACATGGAAGCATTAAATACTCAAAAATGGGAGTTTTACTCACCTAGGTGCTCCTGCACCATACTCCCCCAAAGACAAAGAAGTCATGTGACTCCTTGAGGCAGAAAAGAAGAAGGTATTCCAACTTTCTAAAAGTCAGATTTAGGTATCCATGTGGCCTCTGAGATAGGCTTATCCTTCCATTTTATTAGATGCTCCATATAGGTGTGTTTCCTTGTTTTCTTGAGAATCTTGGAGTCTAGAACCTGTTCTGCTTGGGGAATAGAAAGAGAAGGGAGAGATAGATCAGAAAGGGATTGTGAAACATCTGAAACTCTTTGAATCTCCTCAGGTGGCTGCCCTTTGAAAGCAATCAAATCTGCAACATAAAAAATGGGAGACAAAGAAACATCAGTAGGCAAATCAACTTTGTAAGCATTAGACCCATACTTAGCCAAGATTTTGCAAGGGCTCCTCATCTGAAGTTTGCTTGGAACTCCCTTTTGTAGCCTTGCTTTTTTCAAATGAACCATCACATAATCTCCTATGGAAAACTAAACATCCCTATTTGTAGCATCCACTCTTGCCTTAACTTTTTGGGAGGTATCTTGAAGAGCTTTTCGCACTTGCTCATGAACCTCCTTCATGGATTGAGCCATGTCATCTATTGTTCCACTCTTAGGTTGCAAGTTAGTGCTATCCCTCAACTCCATTATACCCCTTGGATGCATACCATAAACAACTTCAAAAGGACTTTTACCTGTAGACCAGTTGACACTATCATTGTAGGCATATTCTGCTTGATGAATGAGCTGATCCCAACTCTGTCCATATTGACCTGTTCACAACTTCGGTTTGGCCATCAATTTGTGGATGATAATCTGAACCAAAAGAGAGATTAGTACCCAATCTCTTCCACAATGTTTTCCAGAAATGACCAAGAAACTTAACATCCCTATCTAAAACAATGCTAGTAGGAAAACCATTTATTCTAACAACTTCCTTGAAAAATAAGTAAGCAATCGGACTTGCATCATGTGTTGTCTTACAAGGAATAAAATGAGCCATTTTGCTAAATTTGTCAACCACTACAAAGTTGCTATCACATCCTACTCGAGTTTTAGGTAATCCTACCACAAAATCCATACTAATGCAATCCCAAGGTCTATGTGGAATAGGAAGAGGCTGATATAAACCAGCATTGGAGGAATTACCTTTTTCTTTCTAACATACCAAACACTGCTCAACATACCTCCTGATGTCTCTCTGCATCTTAGGCCAATAATAGAACCTTTGAACCAACTCTAAGGTCTTGTTGAGATCGAAATGTCCACTTAAGCACCCATTGCACTTCTCCTGGATGAGGTTCTCCCTCATAGAACCGTTTGGAACACAAAACTGTCCACCCCCGAATAACAAACCATCATGCAAAGTGAAATCAGCATATGCACCATGGAAATTATTCTCAAAATCTTGACAAACTTTATAAGCTTCAGCAAAATCATCATCAGTAGGATACATATCTTTAAAACTATCAATACCAATGCTCTGTACTTGAATCTCAGGAATACTTAACAACCTTCTACTCAAAGCATCTGCTACTTTATTCAATTGACCCTTCTCATGCTTAAGAGAAAAAGTGTAAGCTTGCAAGTACTATACCCATTTAACATGCCTATGATTTAGTTTATCCTGTGAGTTCAAGAAACTTAATGCCTGATTATCTGTGTATACAACAAACTCTTTAGGAAGAAGGTAGTGTCTCCATTTTCTAAGTGCCTATACTAATGCATAGAGTTCTAAATCATAGGATGAGTACTTTTTCTTGGCATCATTCAACTTCTCACTAAAGAATGCAACTGGTCTATTTTCCTGACTTAAAACAGCTCCTACAACAATATTACTAGCATCACATTCAATAGTAAAAAGCTTATCAAAACTAGGTAAAATGAGCACTGGTTGAGTAGCTACTTTTGTTTTCAATAATTCAAACCCCTTATTGGCTGCATCTGTCCATTTAAATTTTACCTTTATACCCCCTTTGATGGTGCACAAATCTCACTGAATCCCCTGATGAATTTTCTGTAAAATTGTGCCAAACCATGGAAGCTTCTGACATCACTAGTTGTCTTAGGAGTTGGCCAATTGGCTATTGCTGCAACTTTAGATCGATCCATTTTCAGATTGCCTCCTGATACAACAAAACCAAGATAGACCAATTCTTGCTTCAAGAAATCACACTTTTAAAGATTAATGGTTAGCTATTCATCAGATAACTTTCTCAAAACATAAGCTAAATGCTTCAAATGCTCTTCCTTAGTCTTGCTGAAAATAAGAATATCATCTAAATACACAACAACCAACTTGCTAATGAAATCATGTAAAACTTCATTCATGAGTCTCATGAATGTGCTGGGAGCATTAGAGAGTCCAAATGGCATGACAAGCCACTCATAAAGACCCTCATTCATTTTGAAAGTTGTCTTCCATTCATCACCCTCTTTGATTCTTATTTGATGGTAACCACTCTTCAAGTCAATCTTACTAAAATACTTTGCACCCCCCAAACAATCCATCAAATCCTCTATCTTGGGTATGGGAAATTTGTATTTGATGGTGATCTTGTTTATGGCTCTGGAATATGTGCAAAGTCTCCATGTTCCACCCTTCTTAGGTGCCAACACTGTAGATACTACTCAAGGACTAATGCTCTTCCTAATCAGCCCTTGGTCTAAGAGTTCTTGTATTTGTCTCGCTACCTCTTTGTTTTGTTCAGGGGTCATCTTATAAGCTGCCTTATTGGGAAAAGAGGCTTCAGGTATGAAATCAATCTGATGGCTAATGGCTCTAGGAGGTGGTAAGGCTGCAGGTGTACCATCACTGATTATGTCTTTGAAATTATCAAGGATTCGCTGCACTCATATGGTATCTCAACTTTCTTTTCTACCTTTTCTTCTTTGGGTTTCACTATGAGTGCAAATCCCACTCCTTCACCTTCTTATAGTGTTTTTATGAACTCTTTCTCGTTCACTAACAAGATGTTAGGTACTTTGTTGCTGCTCTCTCCTTCTTCAATGAGGGATTGTATCTGATAGGTTACTCCATTTTTCTAAAATGAGTAGGAGTTTCTTTCCCCATCATGTTGTGCTTTTCTGTCAAACTGCCATGGTCTACCCAACAGTAGGTGGCAAGCATCCATAGGAAGGATGTCACATAGGATCCTATCTGTATATCCACCTATATGGAAATCTACCCAGGCTTGTTCATTTACTAACACATGTTGTCCCTTATTTAACCATGTGACTTTGTATGGCTCCTTGTGTTGTATCCTAGGTAGTTTCAATTTACTCACTACTTCCTCTGATATGATGTTATCTGTGGATCTTAAATCTATGATCACCTTACACACCTTTCCCATGATTTTACACTTAATCCTGAACAATGCTCTTCTTTGTGAGGCCTCTGTACTATGTGGCTTCTTCATTAACACTCTCTTGATCATTAAACTCTCACCATCTTCTGAAGCTAGGTGTGAAGCTGAAGTTTTGGTATTACCTCCATCTTCCTGAACATAATTTACCCTCTTTTCACCACCATAGGATGAACTAGGCTTCTCTGGGCATCTATAGGCAGGGTGGCCCAACTTTTGGCAGTTATAGCACTTCATGGTTGATAAGTAGGACCCTCTTCCTGGTCCATTAGATCTACCCCTACTCAGGTTGCTTGATCCCCTACCCCTATAGTTGGGTTTGCTTTGAGAATCTCCACTTTGCTCTATAAGTTTAGACTCTCCCTGGGATCGTTGATCTATGCTCCTTCCCCCAAAATTGCCCCTATGGCCTCTACCATCTCTTCCCCTACCTCTGCCTCTTTTGTTTTGTTCTTTCTTCCTCCTACTTTTCTCTTCCACCGTAAGTGTCAATTGATAGTACTTGTGTACTGTTTGTGGGCATAACAAGCTCATCTCTTCCTGGATATTCCACCTCAACCCATTCAAATACCTTGCCACTTTTATGCTCTCATCTTCTACTACTTTGGTTCTCATGCATAATTTTTGAAACTCCTCAATGTAGCTACTGACATCTAGGTCTTTTTGTCTCAAATTTTGTCTTTTCTTGTGAAGTTGTATTTCATAGTCTTCAGGAAGGTAGGTTTCTTTTATTTTGGCTACCATTGCTTTCCAGGTGGCTAGTGGTTGCTTGCCTTCTTTCACCCTTTCCTCTTGGATGAACTTCCACCAAGTTAAGGCTGCCCCTCTCAGCCTTGATTTTGCTACCTTAACCTTTTGTGCTTCAGTTATTCCATCACATTCAAAATGGTTTTCTAGAC
Source organism: Cryptomeria japonica (assembly GCF_030272615.1). Taxonomy (NCBI): domain Eukaryota; kingdom Viridiplantae; phylum Streptophyta; class Pinopsida; order Cupressales; family Cupressaceae; genus Cryptomeria; species Cryptomeria japonica. Next base: position 2,641,115 of record NC_081407.1, on the reverse strand, counting down.
CCTCAATCCACTCTATAAGAGAATTTGGATCCATCTTTCCACTGAAAAGAGCCACTCCCTGTGAGGTTTTACCACTGATAGCTCTCAAAGCTTTCAAGAATGGTTCTTTCTCAATAACAGGGTCAGGTATGGGAACCTCATCTTCTATGGCCACCATTTTACCCTGTTCTCCAACCTTGTCATGGACTTCTTTAGTTTTGACTTCTACTTCAGCTAGTTTCATTGCTAATTGATCTAATCTTTCTCTGAGTGCCCTATTTTCCTCTTCTTGGTCTTCAACCTTCTTGGCTAATTTTGCATTAGTCACCATGTTTTCCTAATTTTCCTTTCCTCCTGAATCTTTTGTTGGCTTTGATGCCACTATGATAGGGAGGTTGGTAGGAAAGTGCTCAAAAGACCAATTTTGGTCAAGAAGTTACAATAGGAAACAAAAGTATTGTTTATGTCTACTCCTTATGTTGGCCAATATCAAGTTTAGTTGTAATAGTCAGGTTTCTCTACAAGTCTTCACTAACAACCTCCCTTTTTGGTGATAGCTCACACCCATGCTCAAACTTACTCCACCTACTCACTCCACCCAACTACACACTCCTCAATCCCTACTCTTTTGGCATTCAACTCACTGTTTCAGAGTGCACTAGGAGTCTTCAACATGGACATGTAGGGGCAACAAGGTTTTGTTCAAGTTTGACACCCAACTTAGTTTGAGGCTCATAGCCCTTAGCTTACTCAATACACCAACCAAAGGTTAAAAACCTCCAACTGAGGCTAAGCACTATCCAAGGTCCTATTTGTCATTTGATTCACTATTTTAGGATGATCACATAAAATTCCATGAGTCCCCAAGTCCTCCTTGCAATTGGGTTCTAAAAAGTGTGTGTTATGCAGTCAAAGGGCTACTAGCCCGTTGAGGGGTAATTGTCACCTTTTTACTCACCCTGCCCAATGATGGGATTCTCCTTCAATAAAATTGTTTTGGAAGGTGTTTTAGAGGTATGTTTTGATGGATTTTCATGGTTTGGGCCACTGTTAGAGCAATAAGAGGATTGTCCACCATTTTAGGCATATTTGGGGGATTTGGTAGGGTTTAGACCAAAAAATGTTGGAAAGTCTCTCCAACTCCACTCTTCAAGCCTCCGAAAAGGCTTAGGACTTCTGCCACACCAAATAGAACCTTCCCCTATTACTGCCTTGCAAACATAATGCCAAACTCTTGGCAAGCAACTAAAAAAAACAATAAAATTGTCACTATCACAGTCAAAATGCTGCCCTTTTACCAGTCAGCAATCATTACACCTTTCGACCTACATAATGAAGGGAATGGAACTAGAAATGCACCTCAAAGAGGTCTACAAACACTTGTGGAATCTCCTATTACATAGCCTTCATAGTTCCAAGGCTTGGATTATGCTTTGAAGCATTCCTTGAATAATTTGGCAACATAATTCACAAAAACAATGAACTCACTGTTTTGTTTACCAAATGAGAATGATTAAATGGCACAAGCTACTTTAACACATCAAGATGATGCTAAACATACTTGGACACATGCCCAGACCTCTGCCTCATTCATTTGTTCACTCCAAATTGCTTTTTGGGTACAAATCTTGAGTTTTTGATCATGCTACTAGCCGAGTAATCACTACTTACCTAGTATTCACTTAAGTCCTTCTTCCAACCACACTTTTGGCATAAAATAGAGAATATGTATAGTATATAAATGAATGCCAACTTGAATAAATCCATTTTTGTGGGATTCCAGACCTGGATTAGTCAAGTTGTGGCATTTTCCCACTCCAAACCCTTAACAGGGCAGTGAGCACACAAGAGTGAAAATAATTTGTTTAATCAATTTTTAAAAGAAACCAGAATAAAACTTAATTATATAGCATTATACAACTATTATGCACACTTCCCAAAGGTACAGTACGGACTATGAAAGCTACAATATAGACTGTTACTCAAAGGAAGGAAAAACCAGTCATAAAAGCCAAAATTTCATGATTTTATTAAGAAGTTCTTGATCATACAATCACCAACCATTTAAAAGGAAAAGGGAAGAATTTTATAGTTTTTCTAGTTGGTTTCCAAGCCCTAGTATGGAAATGAGGCTTCCATAACTTCATTTTGCAAGGAAAAGACAATTTTGACAACTTTTCCAAGCCAAATGACAACATTTCTTGCTCCAAAAGACATTTTTGACACTCTAACCTTATCAAAATTTCTAAACAACTTTGATATGCCTAAAAAGACTTATCGAACATGTTTCAATGCTTTGGAAAGCATTAGAAGACCTTTTTGGCAATTTTGCACATTTTTGCCAAAAATTGTCAACTCAAAGCCTGAAAGGCAAAACTTGATCTCTTGAGCCCAAAATGAGATCAAAACCACTGAACATGACACATAACAACATAACACAAAATTATCAACCTAACACAAGACATTACAAACATGAAAGCATTAAATACTAAAAAATGGGAGTTTTACTCAACTAGGTGCTCCTGCACCACCTCCCGTGGATTCTATAAGTATAGTGGTTATATTGGGCATTGATAGGTTGATCTTTTGATGCAATGACAACCGTACTTCTAACAAAATGTATCAAATCCTGGGTCACAGATTCAAACCCCCTCACTTGCATTGGGGGGATTGTTGCAAGGTGTTCACCCTTGGTCTCCTTGTGTTGTGCAACGCAATGCTTGGGTTTTTGACATGGCTTAAATACCTCCCATGTATTCTATAAGTCTAGTGGTTGTATCAAGCATTAATAGGTCGATATTTTGGTGCAATGGCAATTGTACTTTTAAAATTAACATTATTGTTTCCCTTTTGATCCAAAATGTCCCATGGTATACTTCTTCCATCATCATTTATTTCTATTAACTCATAATGATGATCCTGGGTATAGGAAATCTCCTTCATAATGGCTCCACTATGTTAAGGGTGCACCACATTAATCATCATAAGAAGCACATCTAGAGTTAATTTGGAGATTCTTGAAGTACTAATATGGAGACACACTACTCAATCACTTATTAAACACACCACATGACTAAGAGGGTGGTGGGTGAATCAGTCTGGACGTTAAACCAATATATCTTTATGCCCTTAAAATTCAAACCACGATTATCTTATCTTTGCAATAATGAAACATGAAACCATAAAACACAATACACAATAGAACACCGAATTTATATGATTCAAACTTTAAGTAGGGAAAAGCCATGACGAGAATCACACTCACAATCTAAATAATTGAGTAGAATGTTTTTGGCTCAAGGCCAAGGTAGCTCATTGCTCCCGATCTAGACTTGCAAAAATAAGGTGCACAACCTTAGGGAAAGATACAATGGACTCGCATTACTTAGATGCACAATCCTAGGGCAAGATATAATGGACTCACATTACTTAGATGCACAATCCTAGGGCAAGATACAAAAGAACTAGTTGACTGAATCTCACTACTCCATGGAAAGATACAAATCTACACAAGTTGCAAAAAGGAATCACTATCTTCCAGCAAACACAAATAAATAATGAATTGAAATGAACAAGATCTCTTGATCATAAAATTGTCCTTGAACCACTATGCTAGGTGAATAATATCATAAAAAATAGAACTTACTTCATTCACTATCTCAAAACATTGTCATATTGAAAGATATGATCATCAGAGCTCATCACAAATTGATATTCTCACTTTTTCTTCTTCGCATATGCTTGCACACAATTCACAATCAATCCACTCTAGTTCACGCATCAATTCACACATCCACGCATCTTCATACACTATCTTATTCATTGAAACTCTCAACTAGGTTGGCCACAGATAAAATATACATAAAATAAAAAGTAAGTCACCATGATTGATTGCACTAAATACGGTCCACTCTAGGAGATAAAAGGGACCCAAATACATCAAAACATATCTTCCTAAGTCTATTCCAATGATCTGCACACACTTAACATAACCCCCAAAGTTGGATTCAAACATAATGTGTAGATAAATAATAAAGCACATTAACCAATCAACCTAAAACATCACGTAATGTAAATTACTCAATGCAGATATTCACACACCATGATAAGACTTATAACATTACTTTACTCAACCTCCAACGAATATCCAAACCAAAAGAATATGATCCAAATAAGATAAACCAACTGAGTCTGCTAGAGACCAACATAAGTAACCACGTTGAACAACATAACAACATAACTTCACTTGTTGAGAAAACCAACACATGAAATATGAACCAGAACACTGCACAAATTATATGAACATGAACATGTATTCCAAGCATAACACCTTAACCAACACTATGGAGCGATGTGGAGCATTCTCCGAACCAATCCTGACAGACAATCTCACTATCAGCAAACTGCAGTAACCAACTTGAGCATTTGAGCAATCAAGGACTTGAAAACATGATAGTGCAACGTTCACAAAACATAGACATTAAATCCAAAACAGCAAGCCATCATCTTCAAAAATTGAAGAAATGTAGAGAATTATTTCATAAAAGACTTTAAACACTCTTCCTTGCATATTTCAGCTTCCACTTTTGTCACTTTCTAAAAACACCACATACTCACTCAATATCATCACTAGTCAATGTAACAACATTTGAACACTCATTTACAGACTATATACCATAGGCAATAGACAAATAGATAGCAACGACCTTGGCATCATAAGCAAATTTTCTACTTCTAGAAATTTCTTTTGGACACTTTCTAACAAGAACTTTATGGACTTAAACTCAATGGTGACCTCACTAACTTCCTTTTATTTTCTTCCCAATGCATTAAGAGACTCTTTTGCAAACTTGAAGTTATGATCTCTATCTGAAAGTAAGTGCAAATAATTTTTAACTATTTACAAATCTACAAGAGTGGCTCCTCCTTCAATGCCTCTCTCTATATCTCTCAATAGCTCGAGTCTTCCCAATGAGGTCTTCAATGAGTATTTGTTTGTCATCGTCCCTTGACAAAACTTGGGCTACGTCCTCTTATATGACCATTAAATGATTCTTCAATCCTTACATTTCTTAGGTCATGGATCCAAGTCAACAAAGTTACTTGGCTCATCACATAATAGGGGCTCATGTGTTGCTTTTTTTAGTTTCTAAAAAGGTACGTACCTAACATAAGCAATTTTTATTTAATGTCTAAATCCCATAATTAAGGAAATGTAGGCACTCATTACCAATTGTTGTTTTCAAACCAACCACGTCCTCAAAATCAACATTCTCAGTTCAATACATCCTTTTTATAGCCTCCCCTTTTGTAACAAGTGCTTCTTTAATTACCTTTCCAACGGTGTCATTATAAGAGTCGATTCCTTCAAAAAGATCATCATGGAGATCAGCAATGCATACCTCTTGAAATGACCCTTCATCTTCTTCAAAAGAAAATTCTAGATATTCTTCATTTTCACTTTTAAGATCTTCTTCTTTTCCTTGCTCTATTGTTAATTTATTTTTCAACCCCAATAGGTAAACAAGGTTTCAATTTTTCTTCACATCGATTGACAATCCCTTTAACCAAACAATGTGCAATTATAGAAACATATTGTTTTTACCTCAATCTAAACAACAACATACATAAGAATGATTGGGAGATTTCATCACTCTTACCCACAATCAAAGCCACGATGGTTTACATGTAGAAAATATTAACTTTTTTTACATGATTCTTATTAACAACATCCAACAAATATTTCAAATCATTTTGATAATAAGATCCTCATAATCAAATCTAACACAATAGCACAAGATCTTCATGTGTAAAATGATGTTTAAAGAAAAAAAATGAAAAATCAATCTTAAAGAATTGCAAAAATAAAAAACCAATCAAAAAAGTTGGAGATTTTGGAGATCACACATCGTTTGTTTAAAATTTATTATAGATTTATTTGTCTTTGCTTGTCTCATGACTTAAATATGATAAACTAAATAATTTGTATTGATTGGCCCACAACTTTTGAATAAAAATAATGTCATCTATGAAAAAAGATAATTAATAAACTCAAAAAGCAACATGAAAATAAATGTGGACAAGAAATCAAAATGAAAATTCATAGCTTACATCACACCAATAAGACTATTCACAACTTGCATCCAATAGAATGATACAAAAAATAGTTTTGATATTTTAAAAGAGATTTGAGGAAAAATATATATTATAAAACCTGATCAAATTGTTTTAATTAATTAATAAAACCTAATCAACAATATTTTATAGTTTACTTATATAAAATAGAAATATCATTATAAAGCATCTCTTAACATGATAATAAAATATCACTTAAAATATTTGTTTTAATATTTAATAATAAAATAATATTTATTATTAACAAGAGTAGTGATGTAGCTGGAATCCTTCCCTTTTGTCAAAAATGGGAGATTTTTTCTATGTTTAAAGGATAATGTCTAGAATTGAAAACTTAAAAATACAGAATCACTACAACATGATTTGTTATAGATAACCATACTTTTATTTTTTCCTATAAGATAAAAGCACCAAACAAATTAGTTTAAATTCTTAATACAGGGTATGCCGAATTGAGAAAGGGAAAATTAGTAGTTCACTTTCCTCCATGCATTTCTAACCCATTTGTATTAAAATATAAGATTATTGGCCAACATATTTTCTTTACGATGATTGCATATTGAATGCATAGATGCTTTGTGACTTTCAAAAGTATATAACTTATGGCCAAAGATTGCATTCCAAATCTGCAAGTAAAGAATGGCATATTAGTGAACATAAACAACCAAATATTAGTCAATCACATGAAAAAATAAGTAAGAAATTAACATTTACAAAATAAAAGGAAAGGACATTTGGACAAACATATATAAAGCATAAAAATTCCTTTTTAGATTTTAGTTTCTATACATAGCAGGAACAATTTTGAACCCTTTTTAGTGGAGGTATAAAAATTTCTTCATGGATGTAATGTTAACAATAGAACAATAATTCCTTCTTAACCATTTCCGTCATGGAGAAAGGGTTAGCCTTCCCTATTACCTAGCCTGTTCAATGGATCATACTATAAAGGAGATCTAGAAGGACCCTAAAGGCGATCATGTCCTCCACCAGGGGCTTATGGTCTTGGTTTATAAAATGCTAAAGGGGAAGTGCATTGAAAAGCCTATTAAAGGCAAAAATGCCAGAGATGAGACTACGGAAAGTAAGGATAGTGGTTTCAACTTTGATTCTGAGACCGAGGGAGAGTTGGAAGAAACTAGCAAAAAAGGGAGGATTAGGGCCAAGAAGAGGAGGATTATTGTGGAATCTAAAATGTTAGACTCTGAAACTGATTCCCTTGAGGAAAAACCTGTTAAAAAGAGGAAAGGGAAAACCTCTGGAAAGAAGGCTCAGAAAAAGAATACTAAAAAGGGTAGCAATTCTGATCTCAATTATGTTCTGGTTGAGTCTGAGGAGGAGGATGATGATAATAAGAGGATTGATAGTCAGGACAAAGAAGGGGAGGGTAACTCGGTTAAGGATAATTTGGAAACCATGGAGACCGTGAATACCACTAGTCTGCATAACAAGGAAAAAGGGGGTCAAAGTGATAGTGGTGACAAAGATACCATTAAGGCTTTCTGTGAGACCATTACTACTTTGGTGAAGGATATTAATAGTTTGAAAACTGATACACATGCCATGGCAAGAATTACAGTTGGTGACAAGCCCTTGGCGGAGCATGTTAAAGAGTTAGTGGCCGTTCTGCATAATGCACAAGCTATTGAATGTATGGTTGGAAAAATCTTAGCCACGAAGAAAAAGGTCAATGAGATGGGAGATAGAAAGGAAATGGACAACAAACTGAAACATTTTGGCAGCAGAATTGACAAGCTAGAGCACAATGTCAAGCAGCTTGCTGATCAAAATTTCCATATCCTTAAATCTTCAGTGGACAACATGAACATCTTTATCAACAGGTACGAGAATAATGCAGAGAAGGATGGTGATAAAGAGCAGGTGAACAAGAAGGGTCATGAAAGGAGGACCAAAGCCAACACAAAGAATAAGGTCGACATCGAAGGTCGTGAGCTAGAGGATATGAAGACCTCAGCGAACAACATGAAACAAATGGTTGTTCACGCTGAGGAGATCCTGAATAGTATTTAGTTCCAGTTGCCATCCTTGGTTTTGTCTCTTTACTGTCTTTTGCTTTCCTTTTGCTGTCTGTTCTGAGTTTTATGTAATGATGTTTTAAGCTGTGCCCTTCCGGTGGGTGCATTTTGACTTTTTGAAGTGATCACGCACTTTTTTTAAGCTTTTCTATTTTCCTGGCTTGTAAAAGGTTCGGGTACCTTTCAAATACCTATTTTTACTTAGTCAAAACAATAATAAAGGAGAGAAGAATTATTATTTACTCTAACAACTCGTAGGTTTGCAGAGGTTTTAGCAAAATGAGTGGTAATTTTAGTGAAAGAGGGATTATGTTCTATTTTTTGGTCAAGAGAGACTACCATTACGAGTTGTGAAGCTAACTTTCATTTTGGATGCTCCTACTATCTTTGAAGAGAAATAGATGTTGACAAAAGCCTTATGCATTAATCTATTCATAGCAAAAACTAATTGTTATAAATGCGAAGAATTAAAACAATTTATTGAAAAAAGCAAACCAAGGTATAGAACCAACCAAAGAATACTATTTGACAAGAATATAACATATATTTTTTTTTCTAGATAAATCAACTAAACACAAACCTTCATATCATCATTTGAAACTCCATAATATGAATTAGAGACATATAAAGAAATCGTGAAAAACACACACATAAAATTATAATCAAAATGACATTAATCAAGAAATCATAACATTGAAGATACTAATAACCACACATCCATCTACAAATACCTCCTCCTAAAAAATGGTAAAGGAAAAAGACAACCACATGAAGCACTTATGATTAATGGTTGAGAGACAACATTTGTCAGTTTATGCTCCAACAACTAATCCCTATGGAGTGAAAGAATCAAAAGGTGGTGAATTGAATTAGGGCTTCTAGCCAACTATGTAGCACACCTTAGCGCAGTGGTTCTCATGCTTGTCTCTTCTTAAAATCCATGGGTATTTCCATTTGCAAGAAAAATTGCAAAAATCTCCAACAATTGAGTTTGGTTGTTACGTAATATAATAACTTTTTTGTTGGCCTTGAAAATAACATACCATAGTTACCTTTCATGCTAATAATGCAATAATTTCCTGCAATATGAAGAGATGCAAGACAACTGGTAGATGTCTTGAAACTTGGGGATTGTACTAGAACCTACCTTTCATGCTAATAGGGTTTGCCAATAACCATATTTATTTTAACCTCAAAAGACATCAATAATTCATGGTAAAATTTGGAACATTTTCTTGTAAAATGATTACAAGAAATATGGCTAGTAGATATCTTGATATTTGGGTATGTCATAAACAACATCTTTTTCCTCAAAATACACAACACTTAACATCTAAGTTGTTTTCTTGTGAGGGATATCTACCCGTTTAATCTTAAATGCTGCAAAAAATCCCAACTTGATATTTTTTCCTAGCAACACTAGTTTTTTCTAGAAAATATTGTAAAAATGGAAAATCCCTAACGCTAATATTTGCTCCGCTAAAAGTATAAAGATATGTTAAACTGATTCAATTTTCATTCAGTTCAGCTCGATGGCCTAATGAATATGCTTGATACAACTATCTATGGTTTCTCAATTAGGGTTTGGAAATCTAGATCTTGTCAAAATTTTGCAACCTACAACACACACAACTTGTTTTCTATATGAAAACTAACTAAAGACCGTTAAAGACAAAGATACAAAAACAATAAAAAAAAGCTAACAACACAAAATTTAGGTCATTTGAGTTGTAGAAAATGGAATTCAAAATATATATGTGAAAATGTAAAGTTTAAAAAGCTTTCTTACTAGCTATAATATTTCCTTGTTTCAGTAGCTTAGTTGCCAAACTTTTTTAAAATTTCATATTTGATATTAGGTACATAATTGCTCCAATAATGAATATATATATTTATGCAAACTCTATGGATTCATATTGTACAATCCAATATTATAAAACCAAATATAAAGCTATATACACATGTTTTCATTTGTTGTAGTTCTAATCAAATGTTGGCATATATTTACAAGAGTATGGACATAAACACAATTGAGCTAGAGAAATGTTGATCAAAACATATTTGCCAACATAACTAACATAAATGTTTGAGGTATGTAGTAGTTGTACTTGTTGATGTCAAATAATACAGCTAAAAGAGAAACATATTTACGAACACATCCAAGTAGGGACCACAACAAAACCCAAAAATGACATTTCATTACATGTATAAAAGGACATACTTCCATAGCCCTAGTAGATATCAATGAGATTCTTCAAACATGAAAAGCATATATCCAAACAAAAACCTAACCACCATGAATGCAAAGAAACCTCAAAAGCAACAATTTTCGAACTTGGTCATGTGCAATTTGTTATTGTTTCCTACTAAACATCAACAAAGAGAATAGTTATTGTTACCTACTAATTACTAAAACAAGCAACAATTTTCTAACTTGGTCCAGTGTATTTTGTTTTTATGGTTTGTGTATTATTCTTTTACATGGGTACAAATTAAGTCATCACATATGAAACACTTTTAACTAGTCACTGATGCAAAAGTCATCTGACTTGAACATGGTGAGGACTCTCTAAACAAAAACAATAGAATTTCAAATAGATAAACACATGATTTCATGAACACGTAGGGTCCAAAATTATGGGATTAAGCTAAATAGACCATATTCATTTTTGATAGATGAATATACAGAAAAATTACATTTGTATTACCAAACCATACTACTTCTACTATAGTTTGAAAAACTTATGTTGAACTGGGAAAATTGTGTTTAAGTGTTGGTGATGGCCACCAAACCTAGGAACACAATCTGCAATCAACCACCTTCACACACAAAAGAGAAGCAACAAAGCTATTTCACTAGAATGTAGATTGTATTGTGATGCAATAAATAATATATAAATGCTTTGAAAATTAGTATTTCTAAAAATCCTAAATAACAATGAAAGTTAATTTATGACCAATCTAAGTTAAATGATCTTTTTAATTAACATTTAAAGTATACTGAATCACTAAAGCAAGTAATAAAGCATATAAAAAGTCTATATAAAGTTCATTAATACAATAAAGTACTAGAAAACATGTAATAATGTCCATGAAATACTAAAGCATGTAATAAAGTCCATGAAACAGTATTCAACATACATGTAAAGAGATCTAGTCCATGAAATACTAAAGCATGTAATAAAGTCCATGAAATAGTATTCAACATACATGTAAAGAGATCTAGTCCATGAAATAAGTGTATTGAAATAAGTTTTTAAAACATGTATACATGGACCCCTAAAATCAAGAGGACTTCCTAAAATCAAGACTCATCTTCAATCCACATGAACTAGGACAAACAAAATCACTATGTAGGAGAAAAATAACAAACTTATCTTCTCCATTTCAAGGCAAGGAGAGAGCCAATAGAGATAATCAACAACCAACAACTAAACAATTATTAAATGCACTAAATAAATAACTAATAATATTGGATGCCTAAGTAAACTTAACCATAGGTAAATGGCGAAAAACCCATTTACTCCAACATCCTCCCTTGAGTGAAACTTAGGGAGAAGATTATTATACAATATGAAAGCAAGATGTAATATGGGTCTTGACAACTAGGCCATGTTATGTACAATGCAAATGCAATGCGAAGAAATGGAATCTTGCACAATTAGATAAAAGTAAAAAACCCCATGGGACAAAAATCCTCTTGAAAAGATAGAAAAGAAAACAAGATGATGCATGAAGGACTCACTAATAATCCCTAAGGACTACATACACCATGTATATAAAATCAATGATCCCCCATAAAAAATAAAGAAGGAGACTACAAAGTTTCCCCATAATGAATTATGTCCCACATAAATGGTAAGTGCTTGAAGATAAAACATAGTCTAATGTCTACAAACAACATTTCTCCCCTTGGAAAGAAGATAAGCCAAGTACAAATGTAGGAATGCTTCTCATTCTGGGTAGGAATTGGTAGGAAGCAAAATCCAAATGTAGGATGATGATATCTTTGAAATTTTTTCACGTGTCATCAAGTCCTTGGAGGATAAAGATGCCATAAAACAATCAAGTACATGTCCAATCACAATGGGAGGTGAAAAACAAGGAACTAATGTAAATTGATTGTGAACAAGATCCAAAGATAAAGATGAAGGGACAACAATTATACCGTAACTATCATCAAATAGGAGAGTTAAACCCTCAAATGTGTCTTCCAAAAGTGAATGTGAGACTCCATAGATAATGAACCAATGTCTTGCAAATATGAATCCCAATCAGGAAGACAAAGAGATACCTCTCAAGTGCAATGAATTGCTAACAATAGATGAATGTGTGATCTCAACTATAGAAGTGGGAGCTACTAGTGGAGTCACTAGATCATCACAACTCTCAAGTGCTATATCATATTCAAACTCCTCTAAGGTATCATCATCAATGGAATATTGCCAACATCATCAAGTGGAAGAAGGCAATCTAAAGCAGGATCATCTGGGAATGGAGGAACATCTAGATCTCCAAAAAATTCCCAAATAATGGTCCAAATCATGTGTGGGCTCTAAATACTTCTGAAGTTGGGGTAGATGTCATGGCAAAAGCTTTGAATGATGCTACAACCAATCAACCCTATGATGCAATCATTCTCATTACCTTAAACAAAATGCTTGCATTGTGTCTTTGGCTCAAGAATGAGTCCATAATGATGAGGCAAGAGATTAAGCCATCTACAATGTGTGATGATTACTTTTGCCCATGACTCATAATTCTCCTTTGTCAAAATGATAATAGAAGTATGTGTTGCATAACCCATGATTAGATGAATGTGACACTTCTTGCATCATAAATAGAGATCAACAACATGAAATTATGCAAAACTAAAATCTGACTTCAACAAATTAAAAATGACATAAAATGAAAAAACAACTAGAAAATACCTTGTCCACTGTGAAGTTGACGAAAATAAATTTTTGTCGATGTCTGGTTTGCAAAATTGGCTTCTGTTTGCAAAAGTTATGCAAAAATGAAAAAAAAGGGACCTACATGAGGCATAATGGGCTTAATGTGGTAGGTACCTCGTCATTCATACAACTGTGTTAGATTGTCTTGGGCAAAAATAGAAGCCTTGAAGGCTAAGAGGAGTACAATTGGGTGAATAGGTGGTAGGTAGCCCATGCCGCCGCAAAGTCTCCTCAAACACCAAACCTCTAAAGCTACCCTCCACAAGTTACTTTACAATGTCTTCACACACCACACATTATAAAGCACTAAAAAGCACAACTTGCAAGCAATGTAGGATATATACCCAAGATGAAATGCCCAACCACCAATTGCAGGTCCACCATACATCCACTATGCAAAACACCAAACCCTAATTGTGATAGAATTAGGAAGTATTTTGGAGGAACTACACAAAACTCAATCCAATAAAAAATTGGTCAATCAACACTTTGAAAAAGAAACACAAGCTTCAAAATCAAATCGTTAGGCAAATAAAATGAGGTTGAAGGCACGATATGCGATGAACAAAGCTCGATAATAAACCTTCACCAATGATCAAACGAATAACATTGGTCAAATAGTAAAAATTGTTACAAAGCCAAAGCCACATAGATGATATGTCACCAACCAATGGAAATGGCTTAAATTAATCATAGAAAACAAGACTTTGCAAATGCGTTGATGCTAAAGGATTTATAGGCCTTGCTAGAAAATAAAATGCCAAGCAAATAATAGATATAGTACACAATTAGAAATAAGATATTGATAGAATATGTGACACCAACCTTAGATCTTCTTATGGATGCCAAACAATGAGCTAGAACACCAGTTCTGCAGTCAGAAATAAGATATGGAGAGAATATGCAACACCAACCTTAGATCTTCCTATGGATGCCAAACAACGAGCTAGAACACCAAAAATAAACTGTCAGTTTGATGTGCAAACAACTTAGGCTAACAATGCATCACTATACGGAGCCCGAATTGACCAATGAAGCAATCAATAAAAAATATATTAAAAAATGCCAAACATTGTATTCACGAGCCACAACAACAAAATAAAATGACTATTCACCTCAAAACACAAAGAAAATTGAATGCCACCAATAATGAAACCAAATGGTCAAGACAAGTACAGGTCTAAAGATGAGAAGGGTGCCACAAAGGAGATAAGAATGCTTGGCAAAGGCTATTAAATGGTCACACAAAAAATGAAACTACAAATGAAATCACATCAACATAACACTTTAGGTATTGAAGCCGCTTGTGGAAGAGTAATGCACTTAACCAAATTAGAGAAAACGACGCTTTCTATCCAAGCAAATAAAATCACCTGTGCAAATATAATTCTGTAGTATGAAAACACACTATAATTCAAAGACACGATCTTCCACAAGTATAGATAAAAACTGCAGATTGATATAACCAAGAATAAAATTTGAAATTGACAGAGATTCTAGAACTCTCGGGAAGTCAACTCAGGCTGATGAAAACTCTCAACAAAAGGGGACACAAATAGTCGGCTCTAATACCATGTTGGTGATGGCCACCAAACCTAGGAGCACAATTTGCAAACAACCACCTTCACACACATGAGAGAAGCAATGAGGCTATTTCAATAGAATGTAGATAACTACAAAAACAAATGTACAAATACCTAGCTTATAAAGGTAAGAAGAGAGTTGGTAGAGATAACTTACAACTAAATACTGAACAATTATTAAATGCACTAAATAAATAACTAATAATGTTGGATGCCTAAGTAAACTTAAGCATAGGTAAATGGTAAAAACTCATTTACTCCAATAATAATATTGGAAAAATGTAATCAAATAAAAGTTCGGGCCAAAATTTTGAGTTGCAAGAGGGCTGTCCTTTTCTAGTGCATAGTTCCCAAAATTTTGCCTTTTTGAAATGGCCAGTGTTTTTATGTTTGCTTGTGGTGATGGGGAAATTGGTAAGCTATAACTTTTTAAACATGAGGTTAAGCTCAACTCATGAGGATAGGCTTTAGTATGGAGGGAATTAAACATGGTGAATGAGTTAGTAAATGAGGTAGCTGTAAAAGTAGAAGTAAAAGTATGACGATTTGCTCAACTAATAAATTGATAATGTAGACTCGTCATTCGGAAGAGAATGCCCTGAATATGGACTTTACTCTTCACATCCTTCCAATGCATCTGCTCACTTTCCTGTTACAATTGGTAGATCCATTAAAAAACAAAAATATATCACCCAAGAAGCTCAATTCAATAGCAAAGACAAGGATGACATTTGTTTCATCCGTCTATAATGGGCAACAACTCGTGGAAGACACTTGTCGCTGCAACCTTGTACAACGATTAACACATGTCTTCATACGTGCCCATTAGCAATCATTAGAAATAGGCACCCAACCCATTTTAGACACATCAACAACCCACAAAACATTAAAAATCCATCAAAAATTTTCTCATGCTTATTTTTGATGGATCAGAATTTGATTTTTAAATTTGTAAATAAAAAAGAGTTAAATCACTGAAAAGATTAGATCAAGAGAAAAATCATTTTAATGTAAGAAGTAAAACAAATCATAAGATAAACATTGTCTTTTTACTTGAATTAATTGCAAATGGTGAAGCAAAAACATTAGAATCACACACTAAAACTAGAGCAACTTACTTCAAAATATTCAAATCACTTATTTTTATTTATACAGTCGAAGTTTATTTCCTAAATAAACTGAAATAATGATCTAATCTGGGGTTAATATGGAGAATAAGTCAAAAAGGAACAGCTAGCCTTTGACTCTGTCAATTTACATTGCCTTCGTTCCGACGGTACATGGTGGACAACGTAACACGAGCACAAGTAAAAATGTATTACAGGTAGTTCTGTTCTTGTGGAAGTTGCGAAAATCTGACGTATATTAGATGAAAGGGCTGTGTTCTCCAATTTAAACCCGGTCATGGAAATTCAAAATTCCTTGTGACTTCAAATCCTGAAGATTTTGAATACTCTGGCACGAACAGGAATATAGAATGGCCGCATCAGGGAGGCCCAAGGCAAAGCCAAGATTTGACCCATCAATTCTGAATCAAGCGAAGTCGAAATCATGCGATGCAGTTATGGAGGAAACCGAGAAGGCAATCACGGCTGTAGAGTACGCGCAGGCTTCCTTCTGTCTGGAAGGAGTTCTCTTTACTTACAATGCAGAGGAGGCAGACCGAGCTTACAGATCAGCTTGCGCTGCGATTGCGCGGGGTGACTTTGATTTAGGTATGAAGTATTTGCAGACTGCATTGAATAAATGTCCTCCTCAGAAGCCTAACGCTATCTCAAAGATTAAAACGCTCATTGCTCATATCAAGCAACAACCACGAAAAAGTTAAGAATTTACAGAATTAATTCATTTGGAGACATAATATGTCCACAGTTCATGGCAGTGTTCGTGCTTTTCTAGCTTAATCGGCGTAGTGTTTCTTACCTGCGTTAGGGTTTCTTCTGTGTAATTTATGTAAAATATGAGCTTATATTGAAGCTGTGATCTAAGCAAGGGTTTACTCTCTGAGTTTTTTGCTACATCCAAGTTAGCGTCAAAATTATCCTAGTCATGTTTTATAGATGTAAATTTTCTGAACTTTAATGTTCGCCTAATATTTTTACATCCACGAGAAAAAATTAAGAAGTTAGAAGATTAATTCTTAATTCTTTTGGAGACATTTTATTACCGCAGTCCATAGTAGTGTGCTTGTTTTTCTGGCCTAATCGGCGCAGTGTTTTTTCTCATTATTAAACTGCGTACTCTTTCTCACTTACGTTAGGTTTTCTTCCGTGTAATTTATGTAAATTATGAGATTATATTGAAGCTGTGACGTAAGCAAGGGCTTACTCTCTGAGTTTTTAGCTACATCCAAGTTATTATCAAATTCGTCCGAGGCATGCTT
Organism: Cryptomeria japonica; assembly: GCF_030272615.1. Taxonomy (NCBI): domain Eukaryota; kingdom Viridiplantae; phylum Streptophyta; class Pinopsida; order Cupressales; family Cupressaceae; genus Cryptomeria; species Cryptomeria japonica. Next base: position 2,624,044 of record NC_081407.1, on the reverse strand, counting down.
TATAGATGTAAATTTTGCGAAATTTAAGGTTCGCCAAATAACATGAGAAGATTAAGTCCAGAATCGCTTTGGCCAATGCAAAATTATTCGTTCCAAAACACAATGGTATTCCTGCAGTTGGATTGTAGGCTGCTTGTATAAGCAAGATCCTAGTTCGACTCCCCGATTCCCAACCCTTGGGAATGTATAAAAAGGGCGCATTTGTACCTTTAAAATTTCCCTGCCAAGGAAAACAGTAATAATGTAAGCTTATATTGAAACACTGTAGATGTCAAGGTTTTTCAAAATTTAAGATGAAATTAACTTGTGGTGTAAGTTAAGGTTTCGTCATTGCAAGTTTCAGCCAAATAGCGACTTAAGAAGAATGGCTGCTGGTGATAGCTAACCAAGTTCTGCGGCTTCCGTTATCACAATACCAATAACTCAGCGTCTACTCAGTTCTTCACCTACACTGCCCTATCAATTCCAATTCCAGTTGTAAGGTATCTATTATAACAAGACCAATGTATTACTCAGTCAGGTCTTACTCAGGTCTCCACGTATGCTTATCCAATCAATTCCAGCGGCACATGATATCTGGCAGACCAATTTTCTGTGGTGTAAGCTCTGTACACTTCCTTTGTTCTTTTTGAGCATCTGTTTTCAGGGCTCAATACAATCATATATGAGGGAAGGCAATGAGTTACTCATAGATGCGCGGCAGTTTCATTTTCTCCGTTAGCTTCATTTGTGGGGATGGCCTGGCTGTGCCATTCCACCAGGACCCAACACGGTCATAACTGAGGAAAGGCAATGAGTTACTTCAAGATGCACACCGGTTTCATTTTCCATAATTGTCACAGGTTTTTCCTGTCCTGCAGCATTGTTTTTTATATGTATGCAAAAGATGACGAAGAAAAGATGAAATATAGATAGTCTTTAGCCATTCATCTCTTTTGATAGAGAATCATGTACTGAACATGGGGATTAATAAAATTCTTTAACAGTTCCATATCTTACCTAGTCTCAGTTCTGAATGATATTTCCATGTCCGCTGGATGTCCCCTGGTATTGGAATCAGCATATTTTAAGCTTTCAAATCGTATTGATCTTTTGATCTAAGTTATGCTTTCTGCTGTATATTGTTATGCTGTATTTAAGGTCATATTGTAGCTCTGACCTCAGCCAGGGTTTGGTACTATGCAAGTCTTCCAAAAAAATTAAGATCATGGTGCATTTATGACTAGGGTTTTCTTTGTGATCATTTTGCAAAATTTACTGTCATATCAAACGTCCAATCTCAGGGTTCCATGTGTGCTAATCACAAGATTGAAATTCATATTGGAGTTTTTGACTTAAGTCAAGGTTTCCACTCTGTAAGTTTGCAGAATTTTGGTGAAGCTCCAACCTAAGTTAAGGATTTTTCTGTCGTTTTTGGCAAGTTTAAATCAAATGAATCTGTGCCTTAAAATAAAGTTTTCCTCATTGTAAGTTTTATATCAATGTTCTAATCAAATCCAGAATTTCCGTTTTTGCAGAATTCAAAAAAATAGTAATACTAATAAGGGCTATGATCACAGTGAAAGATTCTCTATTTAGTTTTTGCCAAATTTAAGTCTATATCGTAGTTATGATCTCTTTTAGGATTTCCTGTGCATAAGCTAAGCAAAATTTAAGCTTGTATTTGAATTCTGATACAAATTGGGGTTTTCTCAGCATTATATTTTTCCCAGATTTAATGTAACATTGAAGTTATAACCTAAGTTAGGATCCATTGTGTGGGTTTTGCAAAACTTAAGGTCAACTTGAAGTTATGAGCTAAGGTAGGTTTTCGCTGTGTAATTTTTTAAAACTTATAGTCATGCTGAAGTTCTGGACTAAGTGAGGACTATTGTATAAGTTTTGCAAATTTGGAATATCATTCTGAGGTTTTGACTGAACTCTTTAGCTAGGTTTCTTCTTGTATTTTTAGCAGGGTAAAAGGTAATCCTGGACATTACCAGAGACAGGACATATTCTTTTCACTTTTGGAAAATTCTATTTTTCTTTTGATTAATCAGTGAGGGTTCTATTGGGGCCCTGTTGACGTGTATTTTGTACACAATCATACATAGAATAGAATACCCAAGGGTACCTTATCCTCTCTTGAATAAAGTCTCTGATTGCTGAAGATATCGCAAGAAGGATCAATCAGGGTGACTCCAATGTTCTTTTAAGTAGGGTCTCTACGTGTGGATAAGCACCAGTGGTCGTTGTGATTGCTGTGTCGTCAAGGGGCCTTACATTCCGAAATAGAATTTCCTAAACTAACAAATTCTCAAAAAAGATTAAAAGAGGAGGGCTTACAAGAGATTAATTCTAATCTAATCCTAAGAATGACTTAATGTAGACGAGACTTGGCAAGATTCTACCAACTTCGATATTGCCATAAAATAACAACTCAACTGAAATTGATGCGATCTTCTAAGGTAACAAATGATCTTTCAATTCATCAAGGATCATAGATACTACCACAAAGGCACATATCTAAAGTTCAATAACGATTGAAGGTTTAAGTGATTCAAGTTTCTCCAGTTGACCACGCAAGGCATTCCTACAATCAGCAAGAAGCTAGTGGTTTGGAAAGTGAATCTTACCAAAGATCAAGTCCAACACTTTGTCCTTCAAATTAAAACACTACTTTGATTGAGAATGATTCAAGAAAGTGAACAACCATGAAGATAACCACAAGAATTGCAATAAAACACCATAACTTCAATATTTTATTGATCTCAAAGCCATCATAAACAACAATTGTTTGGAATTCCTTCTTCAAAGCTCAATCTTGCTACAAAGTAACTTGCTTCTATCAAATTGCTAATCTCTAATCACTAATGCTGATATCTAATAATAAAATGAAAAGGAATGAGGGTATATATAGCATCCTCAATTACAATGAACGGTCAAGATCAAAAAGAAGATCAATGGCCAAGATTATGACACCTAAACCCTAATTAGGGTTTATTACAAATAGTCCCCTTTTTACTGAACAATATTAAATGCATAGCCAAATATTAAATTTGGCACAAAAATCTAGGAGACATAGACCAATGACAATTAAGGTGCCATGTCATCTATAACAACCTCTCTTCTAGAATCTTATTCCCTTTCCAATGCTCCTTTTTAGCATATGCAATGAATCTGGAGACGATTCCTTCGATTTCAGCAATTGGAATCTCGAGAAGATTCCTCATTCGTTCTTCCAAGTGGATGACCTGATCAAAAGCCTTGAGAAGAGCAGCGTCCCATTCAGGTTCAAGTTCTTTGGTCTTCTCAATCAGGAGCATGGTAGCAAACATCTGGTCCCGTTGTTCATCTGTGATAACATTCGCATCCTTGCAAAAGATGACCTTGACCCTTTCTTCCAATTCTTGTAAGTCCACATCTGTCTCAACTTCAATCCTCCTGCCAAGAATAGTACGTAGTACCTCAAACACTCTATCTTGGATTGGGTGAATAACCTCCTCAACATGATTGCATCTAGTATTGATGTCCTCGAAGAGAACTTCCTTCATCTGGAGTAAGGTTGACCACTGAAGTAAACTATGAGGTCCTCCATCCATTATTTTTTCTTGTACTAGGACCTTCCTTGATGTTTGTCTGATTACTTGCAGGACAGGAATGATAATATCTTTAGTATGAGCAAAGGCGGCTACCGTTATCATCAAGTTGTGGATGATCTCAAGAACTTGGATAGCTTGGTGAATGGTCTGCATCATCCTTGTTGCAAATTCCATAGCAACTGTATGAGATTTGTCAATCCAAGAGCTCATAAGCTAGACCAAACTCCTGACTCTCTCTGCCTCACCAACTGATTGAAGGGGAAGTGCCTGCACAGGAGATACTGCTGGATCCTGACATCCCAAAGGCTGATTAAGATGGCTGAAGTAGCTTCTCCATGCACCGACCTCTCTCTCAAGCTTTCTATTTTTTTCCATTTCTTCCCTAAGCTTGCCTTTTAATGCTTCAAATGAATCGGTGGCCTCATCTAGTGTCTGCTCGGCTGTGAGTGGACCTAGCTCAAATGTCTCCACATCATATTCTTCTGCAAGGATCTCACCTTCATACTTGTCCACTGCCGGTGTAGCTATCTGTAATTTCCTGGATCCGGTCTCATCTCTGATCATCTTGGACATCTTAGTAGCCTTCCTCTTTTCTGTCACTTCCTGAGAATTTCCGACAAGGCTCTCTAAATCAATTACATTATCTTCGTCCTCGATCACAATCACCCTTGTTAGTCTTTCCTTTAACCAATCTGGGATGGCAGATCTTGTTTCTTTAACCTGTATCTCCTTAGGTAATGTTTCTTCTTCTCTGAGAGGAGATGTTACTTCGTTATCGTTCTTGTCTTCATGTAGCTCATTAGCTTGGAGAGATCCACTTGGTGACCTTCGAGGTGCCTGTCCTTCTTCCTGTTTATCGTTCTGTACCATTGATTCCATAGACTCCTCCATTTCAAATGTCCTCTTCTCTTGTCGAGAAGATGTGCCAGATGAACGATATCGGTTTGCCTCTTGCTTCTTCTTGGAGGATTCTCTTTTCTCAGGTCTCTCTTTCCTCTTTGAGCCTCTAGGATGAGGATTACCCTCACTTACGCTTCGAAGGTTACCTTTGCTGGCACTTCTGGGATTAGGATTACCTTCACTTACACTAGCTCCTCCTTCAGCTGGCCTTTCCTCTAAAATAAAAGTCATAGATATGCCTTGCTCTCTCAACTTCTGATGTTGCACATCAACCCATCTGCGAGTACAAGACAAGACTGGAGCCATCAAAGCATCTAGATCCACCACCTCGGGCTCATTCCAATCTAGCTTCACTGATTTGCTTTCTCGATCATAAGATGATTGGAGATGTTTGCTACTGTCCTGAGCTTGGTCGGCCACTCTGTAAATCTCGCATTTCCTGATGAAGTCCAAAGGCAATCTAGAATGCATCTTTCTTTTCACTTCAAGATCATCTAAGAGATTCATCACAAAGTCTTCTATCTGAAACTCATGCTTATATTTTCTTCCGACTGTCTCCTCTATATACCCATAAAGATCAAAGCTTTCTCTCAAGGCAAAGAATGAAAAAGAATATAAAGCTAACTCCTTCTCTGCATCATCCATGGCTAGAGCATTAGGACATACCTCAACTGAATTCCCTAATATGATAGGCACAGGAACTCCATTTCCATGTCTGTGTCTGAATGCCTTCGCACAAGCTGCCAACTGTCTAGTTACCTCAAGTAACACTATTCTGTTTGTCGGATATCTCGGCAACATGTATGGAGGTGAAGGACATCCATGAACTCTAATATATGTAAATTTCGGAAATTGGATAAACCAAGCACTGTACTTCTTTACTAACTCTTGTGCATCCTGAGATAGCCGATTGTGAATCCCGCCTTGCAATGTCCTAGTGATGTTCATCGTGAAGGTATCATTGACTAACTTGTAGTTACTTCCTGGCGGATGATGCAAGTGAACATAGGAATCACAAACTCTGACCTCCTCGGGTCCTCTTCCAATCACTCCTCTGTGAGGTAGTCCTGCATATTCAAAGCTCCTGATCAAGGCATATATGATGTATGAATTCATGTGGAAGGACTTGGTAGCCTTCAGTCTCCTTAACTGTACGTCCAAGCAATGGCTAATCATTCTAGCCCAATGAATTGTTCCTTTTCCCTGAACTATCACTTGGATAAAGTAGAACATCCACCTCTCAAAATAGAAGGCTTGAGGGGCTCCTCTGACTCGGTTGAGCAGTGTTATCAAATCTCTGTACTCCTCCTGGAAGTCGATCCTATGTGGTGTATTCGGAATCTTGCTCAGGCGAGGACGACTCTTGAGTAACCAGTTCTTATTGATGATGCTTAGGCAAGTGTCTGGATCATCTTCGTACATGGACCTGTCTCCTTCTATGCTTTTGTAGATCATATCTCTGTGCTCCGGAAGATGGAAAGCCTCACTTATAGCCTCCTCTGAAAGGTAAGCCAAAGTGTTTCCCTCCTTGGACACGATCGATCTGGACTGTGGATTATAATGATGAGCACACTCGATCATCAACTCATGGCATTGGATTGCTGGAGGGAAGCCAGCCGTCTTAATGATGCCACTTTCAATTATCCTTCTGGCGACAGGTGATGGCTTGCCAATGTAAGGGACCTCTCGAAACTTCTTCGTACTGAAGTTTCCCAAGTTGGTATCTCCAATGTTGCTCCACTTCGACACGATCTTGGTCTCCAGTTCTTCATTCTTTTGATCTTCCTTCATGAGGGCTGGACGACTGGTGGATGCTCCCGCCTTCGGGGTCGCCATCGTAACACCTACACAACATTTCATAATAAGTAATAGATTTTGCAATATAGAAATATAGATTAGATTAAAGATTGAATTTAGGAAACTTCATGATAAGTATTTGAGTTATCATTTCCTAAATACGATTGAGCTACTTGGAAATTCAAAATTTTAAAATTCAAAATTCAAAATTGAGGCTAGGACGATTCAAAAAATCAAAATTGGACAAGGGGAATCTTCGCCATACCTCACTTTGAGATCTAACTCTAACAAAAGATGCAAAATTAGGAAATTCGCCTAGGCAAAAATGAAGATTGAAGTCCTCAACGTCTTTGATAAAGAATTCGCTCCACTTCTAACCAAATTCGCACTCTTCTTGATGAGATTTCGCACCTTTGTATTCTTCTCCAAAATCGCATGTAAATGAATGATTAAATGATGATTTGAAATGCTTCAAAGTACCCTCCTTATATAAGCGCTCACCTCTTTAATTACCTCTAGGCCGACTTTTAGATATAAGGCAAATAATAACAAAAAATTAAAATAAAAGGAGGCCGACTTTTGTATAAGTATAAAAATAAAACCCAAGCGCTCTCCCTCTTATTTAATTTTTTAATTAATTAATTAAATGCCTTTGTAATTAATAGTTTCGATTTTTTAAAAGGCCCAATCAATTATTAAATGCCTTATGCGCTATTTTTCAAATGCCATTTTAATCAAATAATTCAAAGTTTTTATCGAATTTTAGCATTTAATGTATTTCAAAATTTATTGGCGCCAAAACATGAGAGATGTAAGGGATACTAACCACATCGCTCTGGTCCCTGGGAGAGGGACAGGAGCGATTTAAGCATTTTGGATTGATCTTCACGTTCAAAGTCACTTCTTTTATGTCCAAACTAGCATCCTGATCGATTCAATTTTTTGAAATGAATGCCTCCTAGACCATTTTCGCCCTGGTCCCTTGGTGAGGGATAGGAGCGATCCTTGCTTTTCCTCCTTGGTCCTTGTCTCTTTAATCGCCAATTTACGTCACAAGGCAAGTAATAACTTCATCCATTCATTCCATGCATACTTAACTTGTCTTTTGCAAGGTGAATTTGATATTTGAGTGATTTTCGCCCTGGTCCCTTGGTGAGGGACAGGAGCGAACTTTGCATTTTAGCTCAAGATTGTCAACTTTTGACGTTAACCCCTTGTTTATCATCTTCCTAAGGACATTTGGGATCCCGCATGACCTTGCCTTGACGTAGTTTTTGAAGGAAATGGTTAATTCTATGAATATCGCCCTGGTCCTTGACTGAAGGACAAGAGCGAACTTTAGTCCATGGCGCAAATCCTCCATCATATTGATATCAAATTGTCTTCAAGGCGTAAAATGTTATTGCTTACTCCATCTTGAATGCATGAAACGAAAGTGGCACCTCAAAATTAGACATATTTGCATATTTCGCTCTAGTCCCTTGGAGAGGGACAGGAGCGCATTGGCCATTCCCCATCACATTTCGCGGTCTTTGTAACTTCACTCTTCTTCGAAGCATTTCCAACATCATCGCTACCTTGTACCTTGGCTTGGATCCGACCAAAATTGAAGGAAAAGGTTTGATATTCTATATTTCGCCCTGGTCCCTGACTGAAGGACAGGAGCGATTTTGCACTTATAAGCTCATTTGCGTTTTGCCAACTTTCAAATTTATCTTCAACGGGTTGATTGGGGCGCCTTTCCTTCATCCCAAACTTGAAATTTGCTTTTCCTTGGTCCGAAACCTATCCTTTGAGAAAATCGCTCTGATCTCTGGGAGAGGGACAGGAGCGCCTAGGACAAAATAGGCTTTACTGGCATTTTGCAATCTTCAAAATTATCTTCAATAGAGTGGTTACACCTCCCTTTACTTGCCTCAAACTTAAAAACTCACTTCACCTTCGCCAAAACTTGTCCTTTAAGCAAATCGCTCTGGTCCCTGGGAGAGGGACAGGAGCGCCTTGAGCAATTCGCCTTGGTCCCTGACAGAGGGACAGGAGCGATTTAACTTCTTGGGTTGATTTTCTCCATAGTGCCCCTTTCAAGTTATATTCAACTGATAAAACGTATCTTCCTTGTTCTTCTCAAATCACGAAATCATTCAAATCTTGGAAGGACAAGGCGATCTTGGATTTCAAGCTCCGGTCCTTCAGTGAGGGACAGGAGCGATTTTTGTCCTTGAAGTCAAAAGTTCAACTTTTCATTGTAAACGGCTGAATCCTGGCGCCCCATCATGTTTATTTCACCCTCCATTGCGTCCTTAATGCCTCAATTTGATCAAAATGAGGTCCAAAATGGTCTAAGTAAGTCATTTCGCCCTGGTCCCTAGCTGAGGGACAGGAGCGATTTGACCTTAAACTTTGAAAAACTTGCCAATTTTGAGTGTCAAAATCTTCAAAACCTCCAATTCCTGTACGACTGCATCTCCTAGCAACCCTGCACAAGACAAATGAAACAAGTCAATGACCAAGATGCATAAAAACACCAATTTCGCCCTGGTCCCTGACAGAGGGACAGGAGCGATTTTGCTTCCATAGGCCAAAATATCAAGATTTTAGGACTTCAGTCACTTCACAAGGCAAATTAGGCTATCTCCAATGCCTGGGGTCAATTATCAAAATTCCCAAAATTTGGTCAAAATTTCACTCAGACAAAATTTCAAAATTCCATCATTAGCACTTAGGCAAAAAAAATTGGACTTGCTTTCAAAATTCCGACTGAACCCAGACAGACTCATCTGACATCCTAACAGATTCACCCTATTTCAAAATTGCAACCTAAGCAAGGATGCTCAATAACCCCTTCAAAATGGACTGGATTCCGGCCTAAAAAACATCAAAATGGAAACCCTAAGGCTTAACCCTAGTCCAGACGACTTACTCACTTACCCAAAACCCTAAAAAGCAGAGAAAAGAACAGGCAAAACCGAGCAAAAAGAGGGGGTCCCCATTTTAATGGGGCGATGTGTGAAATGGTCACAACAGGCCCCATCCCTTGAAATTTTAGACAGTACACAATGCTGATAGGAACTATCGTGGTAGGCCTTTTGACTTTCTACCACTAGATCTTAAGCATATAAGCAGTAATTTTCCAATTTTTGTCAAGTTTCCAATTTGAAACCAAGTCCAATCCACCCCTACTATGGGATACAAATCTTTCCGATCAAGCAATGTAAGATTCTGTTGCTGCTCCAAAGAAACACTGGAGGCTGACTTGCAGTCACCACATCATGAGCTGAAGGGGATGGAGAAAATTCATCCAGCAAAGGAGCCATCTCATTTAATTTCTTAGAAGACAATGAAAGAATTTAAGGAGTCTTCACAGCATGAACTGAAGGGGATGTGGGAATATCTTCATCCATCAAAGGAGCCTTCTCATTTAACATCTCAGAAGACAAAGAAGGATTTTGACGAGCCGCAAAAGAGGGCTCTGTAACAGCAGCAGCTATCTGAGAGGGTTTTGAATACATGTAGATTCCTACAAAGAACCTAGGACAGTTAAATGGTGGGGAAGAGCATCTCTCTACCAAGATGCTTGGCTAGCAGATTTACGTGAGGCTAGAACAGTCTACAGCAACATGGCCCATTTGATAGCACCTGCAAGTGCAACAACATAAAGCAAGACCTTCATAATGCAAGAGCTGCTTCCACAAGCGATATGCCACTTTGAGCACAATATATGTTGGGAGGTCTTTCAAAATATCTAGCTCAACAGCTGTTCATTTTGGACTTTCAGTGCCATATTCGGTAGTAGCGTATTGTCTGTACTCTTTTTGTGATCTTTTGCTCGTATTGCTGATCTAGTTGTATCAGCCGGACTTGGTGCATAGCACCATATATTGTACCTGCTCTATTGGTTTTCTTGGTAATCGATCTCTAATTTAAAAAAATATCTAGCTCAACTTGAATGCAGGTAAAGGTAGTATGGGAGAAAGTAAAACTTGCCATATCTATTGGTAGAAATTTTCGTAGGGAGTTTTCAATCGCTGCCAAGCAAGAATCAATCCAAAACTAGAGATAGAGGCTTGGGAGCCTGACCCAAATCGACATGACTATGAAAGATTCTGTCAAATGGTTGAACTTGAAATCTGTAATTCATGGCTTCATGAGGAGTAGATGCTTTCCCCTGATGTAAACCTGATCATTAAGATTAAAGTCTCTAGTCTTGGAGGATTCAAACAGTACAATAAAAAAGCCCTATGCACATGGGTAAATTTCTAGATGGCTCTCCATATGTAGTCTCCAACTAATTGACATGCATTTGTGCATTTGAAGGACACTGAGCTACAAAGAATTGAAACTACATATTGATACCATAAGTTTTCAAACTTCCCCCCTCGGGTCAAGCCTCAAATATTCTTTTATGTTTTATCGGGATATCACCCTCTTTCAAAACCTCAGAAGCAAGTTCCAAAATTCTGGATTTTGGTGACACCTCGATACACCGATAATATACACTATCGGTTCCCCCCGATGCCATACATTGCCTTGCCAATACTAAGTATTGTTGAGTGATTTTCATATTTCTTAACTTCCTAAAAGCTCCAACATGACGATGAATGAGCATCGGGCCCGATATCGTTTTGTGTTTATTTGAATGTCGGCTATATGTACTATCAAGTTTTTCTTTCTTTTCTAAATTCTTCATTATGGTTCTAAAGTTCTTATCTTCCCCGACTCCCCGACCAAGTATAGAAAGTATCAAGCCACCGACAACTCTTGCAAATGGGTCCGAGAATATGGAGACGCCATTACACGGTGAGACTCTAACGGTCATAGGAAGCGGTCCAGTCAATATGAGAATGCAAATGATATGCGTAAATGTTGGTGCGGAACTTCAGATATTCGGATAGTTGGTAAATCGAGCTTCCACTCAAACACCCGAATCATGCGCAAGCAATAGCATTCCATCAAAGAGAAGAAACCAAAAGTTATATCGGGGGAAAACCTAATTTCCAAGAGACGGTTAGAGAAATTGAAAAGCCTCGTAAGGTGAAAGGCTTTAAAAACAGGTGATGGAAAGAAGGATTGGGGGGAAATTTTTCTAACTTTTACCTTTGTAACAGGAAATGAACAGGGAATGGGTTTCCTGAACACAGTCTTTTGTAATGGAGGGGTTGGAATCTTTGCATTTCAGTTTGAATCATGAATAAGAGAACACTTCAAATCTTTGTGTTTAAGTCGTTCTTTATACAGTTGTAAGCTTTCCTTTGTGAATTCGCAATTGTATTTGATCTTTCTTTCATTTCATCTGGTTGTGGGTATATGTTATTCAAGAACCTTTAAGTTCTTAGCCACTGGTATATCTGAAAGAAATCTCTGTTAATTTTCTTGATTGTAATTGTTCATGGGATTGGAGTGCAAATAATCTTTGTTTTATTTACTTCTTTTCCCTTCTTATCATACATTTGTAACCGCATTCGTACCATGGTGATGGGCGGGTGTTAGTTTGCCTTTTCTGCTTTCTGGTGAAAAGCATACCCTGTGTTTTCATTCATTGCATATCATTTGAAGGTAGCTGTGCCTTGCAAAACAAGCAGAGGGCGCTTGCAATTGCCATTACAAGTGACTCAACTGTTGGTTCTCTTTTGTCTTTCAATTTGAGCATTGTGAGTCAAGTTTGAAGATATTTTAAAGAGGACAAATTTGTTAACCAACACATATAAAACCATTTTTAGAGTAATCTTCTTCCAATACTTCCCCAAAACTAAAACTGGTGACATCTTAAGAGCATTTGAGGGGTTTGAACCTCTCTTGGTTTTATCCTGCGAGCTCTTATTGATAAAAAATGCATCCTCAGACCTAGTAGCCAGCAGTTCTAGACCCAAAAGAAAAGCAGTAGAATTTTAGGAGTTGCTTTAACAAGAGAAATACCTTGTCCTGCTTTGAGTGTGTCGCCTTCTGGCATTTTCTAACTTCTCTACCTGCACCACCGCAAGAGAATGTAAGCTTTGCCAAAAGATTCCATGTCCTTTTGCAAAAGTAAGGTTATACTGAAACTGAAAAATGAATCAGACTTCTCTCTATGAATTTTATGCAAAATTGAAGATTCTGATGAGTTAGATTTTCCTTTGTGCAGCTTGTGCTGATTTGAAGCTTTGGCCCTAGTCCATAATCCCTGTGTAGGTTTTAGATAACAATGATTTGTGAATAGGTCTAGTTCATCACCATGTTTATTTGTTCAAGCTCAGCTATTATTTGGAGTGGATGGACACAGTTTTGGCTTCATAGATGTGGTTGTTTCTAGACCAAAAATAGTACTTCGATGGCACCAAAAGTTGAGTATTTTTACATTTTTAAGTTCCTCTCAAAATGTTATGCATTAGAAAGAAAACAGCAATCTGAATCTTGTCCGTATGCAAAAGTCATGGTTCAAATCATTTCATAGTGGATTCACCATCAATTGGAGGATTGGTAGCAATCTTCAAGCACAATCACATAGAGTGTGTGCAATATAAGAAAGATATTTCAGGCAGACTATACAACTTCTGGGGTTGAAGTATTTGAAGTCAAAGAGCACTAGGAAGATAGGAAATGCATGAAGTGAGTTTCTCACTCTTGTAATTGTTTTTATTTTAATGAAATGTTTAGAGATGTGCGATTGTCACTTCCAACTATTTTTCCTCTTCTTGAGGCTTTGAGGATAGAAAACTGTCTCTATCTATACTGCTGCCTACATTTAGTTATCTTTCCAATTAGATTGCATATTCTAACACTAATTTGCAAGGAATTTCATTGTCATTTGAATGGAGATTCAGGTAGCATAATTCGAATTGAAATTTGTTTGACCACTAATTTACACAAGCATAATTTTGTAGTCAATTACAAATCTATTGGTATCAAAACTGCAAGTTCCTTGAGGTTTGTATTAGTTTTTGGTGACACATAGCGGATTTGTGTGCATGAATATATTTTCACATCTTTAACAAGATGAGATCTGCTAGGGTTTTGGTCTTAGCCTTGTGCTGTCTTGGTTTTTTGATGTCATATTGTGTCTTTGCACAGGAATCATCACTCCTTTGCATTAATTGTGGGGCATTCCCTTAGTCTTCTTAGTGGCCTCAATATTTATTAACCGAGCAATTTCAGTTGGTGTTGATGGTTTGATGGCTCTTGAGGATAGCTCTGCCAAATAAGCATCTCAAAAGTTCATCTCCATGGTGTTCCACAAGTTATGAACTTTGAATACCCTTTGGATGTGGTATTACCCATCTTCTAATTTGATAGTGTCTGTAAATGGATAGAACATTTTACTATACTAGTATACTTTGTTGGGAGAGTTATTCCTTGAAAGCATGCTTAAAGATTGGGGCAACAAGTTTTGGGCCCCACAGGGAGTCTGCCTTGAGACTGGTCAAATCGCAGTAAGGGGATTTTCTTGTTTCACTTTGTTAAAGCCAACCATGTGGAAGCCATGCTTAAACATGTCCCTTGGTTTGTTTGTGCTTCCTATTGGTTATACAACCTTGGACTTGAAACTTTGTTGTCTTTGAAGAAAGGGTTCTTTGTTTCCCTATTTGGGTGGAATTATCGGGTTTGCATTTGCCATGCTAGAATTTTTTGCAAAGTTGCCTGTGTCAAGCCGGATAGGTTCTTCTTGTCTTCCCCTCCAAAAACCATTTGTGTGATTGTCCCATTGTCTCCCCGTTTAGCATGCCCACTTCTTTGAGGTTTCTCTTCCTAAAAAACATGGGTGGACCACTGTTAGGAATTGTAAAAACAATCAAAGCCCTAGCAATAGTGGAACATATGTTAAGACTCTAGGCAACATGGTAATCGAGTTGTTAAGTTATTGTTTGGCACAATTTCAAAACCTTAGGACAAGAAGAAAAAGGTGGTTCTCTCAAATGGAGAGTCATGAGAGGTGAATAGGCCTAAATTTATTACAGTGCCTCAATTGGCTTCAATTTTATCTTCTTAATTGGATAGTATTGTTTGTCTCTCCTACTTCCTCCTCCTCAATGGTTCTGCTTTGTTCTCGCAGGCAATTGTGCATTTGGAAGAGGGAGAATATGTCCAAGAGAAAAGAATGTCGAATATCCCTTGGTTTTTAGTTGGGCATTTTTTCTCAAGGTGAATTTTTGCAGAATGACTTTGGCACTCTTCATGAGTTGGATTTTGATGATATGCCTCTTGACTCCTATCAATGAATTTTCTTTCCTGGAATGCTCAAGGTCTCGTGCACCTCTCAGTGGTTTTCAAGTTTGGATTTTCTATGCTTACAAGAATTTAAAATTACTGTTTTTTTGCTTTTTTATTTTTGCTTCTTGTGTTACTTGGCCAGCCAATTTATTTTATGTAGCAATCATGATGTAGGTTGTGGAGGAGTAGTCACTTTTTTTTCTCCAGGTGGTAGTGGCATCTAATTGGTTATGGGTGTGACTCCACTAACAGAGTGTTATGGGCACTTTTCAACATTGACAATCATTCCTTTGGAGTTATTAATGTTTATTCCTCTATTGGTTCTATTGACTGATCTTCTCTGTGGTGCTGAATCTTTGATTCAATACTTGTCGGCACTTGGGTTTGTACGAATATTTTAATATGGTGGAGATGGTATGTGATAAAGATGGTGCTCCCCCCATATGTTGGAGAGTTGGCAAAACTAAAAGGGAAGCTTGCATTTTCATGCGCAACAAATTGGGACTTTTTGATCCCAACCTGGGTTGCTGCCACAATCATTGACATTGATATATGTAGAGTGGTTTTTGGGCTGGGCTTTGATAGAGTGTACAAATTGCTTGATTGTGATTTCAAAGCAATCATTCTTTTCATTTGCTATCTATATTTCTCTTTTGGTGGAGCATTTGTCGAGTGTTGTCCTTTCTGATCATTCTCCCATTTGGTTTTGCATTGAATGGCAACTTGCTAAACCCAAGGTCTGTCAGACCCAAATTTTCTCAACACATCCTTGCTGACTCTCATCTGCGCATGTTGGCCCACATTTGACATGTTTGGAACCTTGAGTTATTATGTTCCCTTCCCTTGGATTTAGCGTTTCTTGGCTAGCTCAAATAATTATAATGGCAATACAGAGAATTTCCAAACATCCAAACTGTTGTCAATGTTAGTTATGTAGCTAAAACATTCCCATTGATTGTTAATAATGATCACTACATAAACAAGTTTGTGGGTCTGAAAGTGAGATATAAAATGCGCTAGAAACAAGAAATAGATAAAAAATTATAGCATTGATATAAATAACTTCAATTACATTAGTCCACATACAGCCTGTGTCAGTTATGATGATAGTAGACCTGTGCAATCAGGTACAGTTGCATGTCTAGCTTGACTTACCCCTATACTAATGATGACTGGATGCTTCCCACAATCCTACTTCTGATTTTCTGAGCATGAAATGTTGGTCTGATTAGTGACTTCCTTATGGTTTAGGGTTTATCTACTTGGTGTAGCTTGTATGGCCCTTCCAATTGGGGTGTGTGGCTGAGTGGTGATAATGATGATGTGGAAGTCCATATTGTTCGCTTCGGATTGCTTTACCTTCTCACAAGAAAGATCTCTGATCTTCTAACGCTAATATAAAGCCTGCGAATCCTAGGTGCTACACTAAAAATGAATCTTAGACTTGCAATACCTACGCATAGTACCAGTAGAGGCTCTCAAATGTTGATCAAACCCTCTCTGCCTTAGCTCTCAGGTTAGTTCAAAGCCTAGCAATGGTGATCAGCATAAATGAGATCCACAGCTAGGCAATAAAAGGAAAACCTTGCAATCAGAAAAATACAATTGTGGAAGGAAAAATTGACAAGATAAGGTTGGGGGTTTCATCCCAATCTTGATGTCTGCTAGGGGTTGCGTCCCAACAGTCACACCCTGGAGAAAAATTCCAAAATCATGTCAAAACTCCCTGATCCTAGTGCTCAGCAGATGAAGTGAAATAAATAGCTGTTTGAGGGGGTGCTAGGATCCACAATAGGTCTACCAACAAATAATTCGGTTTTATTTTTATTCATATTTTACTTTTTATTTTTAATACTGGTCGGCCCAAGTAGGCACCAAAATTTAAAACTTAAACTTGATTTTATTTATTATAATTGTTTTATAATTATTTTTATAGTTAAATATATATTAAATAATTGGTGTTGAAAAGCACCTTTAAATGAATGCTTGCTGATGCAACTAAGGGGGGCATATGACATGAGCCTCGACCCACTTGGAAGACAAGCTTGGATTGATTGGTGGAATAGTGCTCTCAAATGTACCTCTTGTTTCCTTCAAATTTATGGTCGCTAGTTGGCATAGTTTCACCTCATATGAGATAACCACCTTGGATCTTTGCCAAGTCATCACCCATCTTTTGGTTCTTGCATTGTAGTTGGGGTGGCCAAACTTCGTCAATAGAAACAAATTGTTGATGTCCAATAGTCAAAGATGCTTAGATTAAAGCTTTTTTGCATTGGTTCAAAATGGGACATTGAGCCTTTAATGAATTTTTTCAAGGCCTTTATGCTCACACTTTTCCTAGTGCATTAAAAAAAAAAAAGATAGTCATCATCTCTAGATTGAACCTCTTGATATTCTTTAGGCTTTTGTTTGCCATTACGCGTAGGTCTTTAAAGCTCAAGAGAATTCCCCTGAACAAGTTTGTGCTATGCAATAATGCCTTAGGCATGGTTTACACCCAAAATTTTCAACTCGGCAAAAACTTGGCAAGCTTGGCTAAAATTCCTAGGGTTTTAAACTTTATAGAAAAAATTCTTGTGAAAGCCTACATTTTAACTTTCCTTGACACATTCTAACTCTCATTTTAACTTGGCTCACCATGTTTTAACCCATGTTGGCATGTTTTAGTCTCGCGTTGCAATATTTTACCTCAGAATCATGTGAACCCGACGATTTTGTCTTAAATCGGGTGATTTTTCCTCTACAACTCATTTGCAGAGACTTGCGACTTAAACTTGTGTTTACTTCCCAACCGAAAAACCTACGAGTACTTGGCAACTTAGTGAGTACTTGGCAACTTAGTGAGTACTCATAGGGTTTTATATCCATGGGCTCAAGGTTGTCCTTGTAGAATTTCTCATTCTCAATGAGTCTTTGTTGATTAGTTGCTCACTCTTGTTGATCTCAGCTTTTACCCATGGCCTTGGTGTTGTCCCTTGTAGGCTTTCTCATTCTCAGTGAGTCTTTTGTGATTAGTTGCTCACTATTGTTGATCTAATGAAGCTGTATTTGCAACAACCAATGACCAAGCTCTCAAATGTAATGGATTTCCTTGTGAGCACTACAAGGCTATCTGGGAGTTGGTTGGAGAGGATCTTCGTAAATTTTACCTTCAAGCATTTTACTTTAATTCCTTAGAAAAAATTGTAAAAATAAAGGAAATAATCAATAATTTCATACCTAAGTCCAAAGATCCAAAAGGCATATACAATTGGAGATTGATAACTCCACTCAATGTCTCCTACAAGATCATTGCAAAGAATCTTGCTTTGAAATTGTCATCCTCTTTTGCAAATTGTGTGTCCTAAATAAATTGGCTTCATCAAGTTTACGTTTATCTTGGACAATATTATTGCAATATAGCAAGGCATGGAATAAGTCCAGAGATTGCAGCAAGTTGTGTTCATCAAGATTGACTTTGCTAAAGCCTATGACCGCACTGAGTGGTCTTTTATCCTTATCATGCTTCCTCATGCTTCAAGCTTTAGGATTTGACCCTTGCATTGTGCAATCTTGCTGCATGCATTTTTTAGATCTCTGCTTGTCTCAATATCAATGATCATCAGTCCAATGTTTTAGCCCTTGCTCTTTGTGTACTTGTTGAGAGTTTTGGATATCTTTTGGTCAATTCTACTTCTTAGAACTTGGTCAAAGGCGTTTCTTTGCACAATTGCTCAACTCAATGAGTGAATGGGCATTTTGTTGATGATTCTTTTCTTACTCTTTTGGAGGATAAAGGTAACACCAAACAAGCTCTACATTGTTTGGATATTTTCTATAAAGCATTGAGTTCTAGCATTCAATAGCAAAACCCTCAATGCTATATGCAATCTTCTCACTTAGGCCTCCCTAGCTTGACACTTTTGGGTGGAGATGAATTGAACATGATGAATTTTTATATTCCCTGGTATTTTTCTCTTTCAACTTTCAAGCCTCCCCGTCCTCTTTATTGCAGGTTTTTATCTTTAGAAAAGAAAAAAAGTTGGCTTATTGGAGTACCGAGCCTCTTGCTTTTGTAAGGAAATTCCAAGTGTGCTTAAAGATCTTGATAGCTACTCCTTAAGGATTTTCTTTGGGTCTCCTCTTAAAATTAGAGGTTTCCCTTGGGTGGATTGGGAGTTTTGTTGTCGTCTGCATGAATTTGGAGGGTTAGGTTTGATTTTTGCTCAAGGATTTAACCTTGTGTGCCAAATGTATTGTCCAAGCTCTTGGAGGCAATGTGGCCTGGAAAATCTTGGTGCATCTTTGAATCTCTATTGGTGTTCCCTATGGGAGGCCAATGTGGAAGGGGATTGGCCTTTGCACCCTTCTTAACATGGAGCCTATCCAGATTTAAGGTACTTTTGTGATGAAAACCATTTGGGGAGCCTGATAAGCCATTAAGCCCTGGTTGGTTTGGAATAGTAATGACTTTTGCACAAGGTTTTCTATTAATCAATAATTTATAGGGTGGTCTCTTATTGTCTCTTGTCAAGATCATCCTCTAGTCAAACTCCATGAGTCCACGCTTTGAGGTTTTTAAAGAAGAGAATAATAACCCTTTTAGGTCATTTTTTCTAGGACTAGGAATTTTCATACTTGCCCTGTAGCCAAATATAAGTTTTGATTGTCTAGCCGAGGCCTCAAAACGTTCTAGGTCATTATTGACTCTATGCCACTCGATATAATTCCCAAGATTGGAAAGGTTGGAAATGGTATATTGACACAACAATTCACAAGTATAATCCTCACAAAGGCTAATCTTGGCTCATTCCGCATTAGTCTAGGGTGCCTATTTTAAACTAGAGTTAGAGCTTGCCCATTTTTCCTAGCGTATTCTTTTCTAGGGCCTTTTAGTTGGTTTTAGATTAATTCATATTGAGATTAGCGATATGTTGTGACCTTTTCACACATCGCCCCATTGCAAATGGGGACCCCCCTTTTTTTTTTGCTTGCAGATCTGGTTATTTCTAGGGTTTTGTTAGTTTGGTAGTAAAGTTTGATCTCCAAAGCAATTCACTTTCACAAGTTGGTAATTGGAGCTATTTTTGGGCCAAGGTCTCCAAAGTTGAAGGGTAGAAGTGAAAGCGCAATGTTGACAATTTTGTCAAGTGTGGTCATTTTTTTTGTTGTTGTTGTTGTAAATCCGTTGTCAGGTTGTCAAGTTATCACATTGCAAGTTTGTTAGGAAGAGTTTGTCAAGGTAAGTGAAAGTTGAAATTTCCTTCTTAGGGTCGATTTCCCACCCTTTGGAGATAAAATCAAGTGATTAAACAATGAAATTGTTTCAAGAAAATTTTGAGATGTGAAATTTTTCTTGAGTTAGTGGAATTTGCACTCCTCAAAACTGAGTGAAAAATATGAGTGAAATTAAATCTTCTTGGTGGAGAGTGATTTTCCACTCCAAGAGGAAATTTTCAAGGCAAAATTCAGCAAAGGTAAAAATCTTCCTCGCGTGTGGTCATTTTCCACCCTTTCCTAGTGATGGTTGATTTTCCACCCTTGTGTAATGAGAAATTCTGATAGATGGAAGTGAATGAAGTTTAAAATCTTCCTCCTAGAGGTTGATTTTCCACTCTACATGAAAATTTGCTAACAAGTGGAATGATGAAGGTTAAAAAACGTGGAAATTCCAAATCTTCCTTGTGTGTGGTCATTTTCCACTCCCTCTTGGAGGTCGAATTTCCACTCTTCAAGCAAAAAACGAACAATGCAAGTAAAAAATGGAACAAGGTGGAAAAACAAGGAATTCCAAATCTTCCTCATGTGTGGTCATTTTCCACCCTTGTTAAATTGCAAAGATCAAGGGAAGAAGGTAAAATTAAGGCATGAAATCAAACCTTCCTAGTAGAGTGTGATTTTCCACTCTCATTTTAGATCAAACCTTGAGCGAAAATTTAAAGAAGCACAAATTTCCTCCTTCCTAGTGAAATTCTGCACCTTCCTCGTGCATGGTCAATTTCTACTCCAAGGTTAATGAAATTTCAAAGATGAAATCTTCCTCCTTACTATTGATTTTCCACTCTCATCATGTTGAACTCTCATCATGTTGAGTGAGTTGAAGGTGATTAAAGATTGAATTTGAACAAAAGTTAAACCTTCCTCCTCGCTATCGTTTTTCCACTCTCTTATTTTGTACTATTTAAGGTGGTTTAGAATCAAATTTTAACAAAAAAAAATAAAATCTTCCTCTTTGGAATTGAATTTCCAACTTCTCATTTGCAATTAAAGATTAAGCTCTCCACATTATTAATTAAAAATTGCAAGAGAATGAGTTAGCATTCCGACTTGTTAAGGTAGATTGCAAATATGTTTTCTAAAAGCAAGTCGGCTTGAGAGAGGGGTTGAAGGCGCAATTCTGGAAGAAGACATATAAAGGAGAGCACTTCATTCCAAATCAAATTCAAATCTGCCATTACAAATTCGCATCAAGGAGAGAGACATTGGCAGTTCGCATAAGGAAGAAGATATTCAAAATCGTAGTCAGCATAAATGGTATTTAAAATTCAGGCAAGTTTTGTCAAGCATTGAGAGGCAAAATTGGAGTAAATCGTGGAAGAAGGAAAGAGAGGGCTGATCAAAGATCAAAGACCAAATCGTCTTCTACCAAGGAAGAGGAAGTGAATTTTAAGACAAGCATTCTGCAATCTGATTTAAAATCAAATTTTTTCCAAGGGCCACTTGTGAGGAATTTCATTGTCAAATATTGTCGAGTGCATGTTTCCATTCCTAGAATTTTTAACTAGAGTGTGAAATTCTGATGTTAGGACTTAAATTCAAAATTTATAAGCAAAAATCAGAACTTAAGCAATTGTGGAATTGACTAATTGGAAGCTTTTTTAAATCATTATTCATTTTCAAATCGAGTTCTTGACTTTGAGCTTCGCACAGGGACATATCAAGATCAAAGACTAGAGGTAACACAAGGAAAACTCAAATGAAGAACGTGCTTAGAGGTTTCTTCCCAGAGTCACAAATGACATCAAGATGGAGGAAAGTTGGGGATACCAACTTGGAACAATTGGATCAAGTCAAGCTCAAGAGGAGAATTTTCGGCACCCAAGATCAAATGCCATCCACATTGGCAAACAACATGGTCAAGAGTGGAATCTACCAAGCCGCTAGTTTCCTGCAATTGATGATTGAATGTGCAAGACATTATGATCCCCAAACAAGGACGATACTGGTACCTAATAGAGTAGTTCTTGCTTTCCTCTCAAAAGAAGCAATTAGGGAGACCTTTGGTATTCCTCATTATGATGGGATGGTGAACATTACAAAGCGAGAATCAACGACAACATTCGAAAAGGTACCTGAAAGATGCATGGGCTTTGTTACGTCGGATTGGATGAGCGAACTGAATAGACCACAATCCAAGCTTTCCAAAGAAACTCATGTGCATTGACTTCAAGGATGAGTATAGCGATATGGTGTTGATGCTAAATAGAATCATGGTGAGCCCACAAGGAGCAGCATTTGAAACATGGATGTTCTACTATATAGAAGAGATTTCTCTAGGTTTGAAGATGATAAATTGGACTAAGCTGATTAGTGACAACCTATATGTGTAGTTGAGAAACTTAGAAAGGACAAGAACATTCTACATGAGTTCTTATGTGGTATACATGTTGGCTAGGAACATAAGATATAAAAGATTGATATCTAAAGGTGAAGTAGGACTTAAGAGAGGTCAACTCAAGGTGTACGACTGCTATCCACACTTGCAATTGCACGCGAAAGAACATTATAGAGGAGTAAACGACGCATTCTCGATGTATCTCGCTCGTTCACTACAAGGTGGAACACACAAGCAATTGTCAAGCGAAGCTATGGTGCTAGTGGAGAAATTTGGCTTGTGGTTCATCCAATTTTTGACTTTCACATGCATAAGAATCCAGGGGTGCACATATCATCTGTATAAACTTCCTAGATATCTGACTAACAAGATGGAACTACTTGAAGTGGTGAGGCAATTAACTGAGTTTGACTTCATTTAGAAGGAGAAGCATAGTCCTGGAGTGTTCTTAAATATTTTAGTTGGGAAGTTGATAGAAACATGTCCTACAACCCAAGCAGCCGAGACGACCAACATAGAGTTGCAATTTTACCAACTTCGTGTATACAAGATTAGATCGTGCTTTGATCCTCATCATAGGATTCACACAACGGAAGGGAAAAGATACAAGAACCTCATAATTATTACAAGGTGGATCATCAAAGACCATCCACCACCTCCGCCAAAAAAGATTCTTCATCTGCACATTGGTACACCAATGTATGAGAAATGTCTTTGCATTAAGAGGTAACAACTCACTAGTTTTAGGATCAACAAAAAGGGCACATATTTGTTGTTTACTAATATTTTTGTTTTTCACTCCCTCGTATGATAACCCATCAACATAGTATTAATGACACCTATCCCTAAAGTTTCCGCATTTTGTAATTTATGTGGAAACAACTATGGCACCACTAGCTAATGTTTCTAGGATAGTGGCAAGAGATTTATGATGCTCAAGCTCAGATGTTTTCAATTTATTAATCAGTCTATTTATTTTAGACGTGTTTTGGCCTAACTAATTAATCAATTGCTCATGTGTTTCAAGTGTGCGGTCAAAAGGAGGAACTGGGGGTGTATTTTGTGGGTTTTCTTCGGGGTTTTCAGGAGGTGCATTTTGTTGTTCTTGTTGTGGATTATCATAATTTGGTTTTTGAAACAAAAAATTAAAAACTTAATCAAAATTAACGAAATTAAATTCAAAATGTAAAACAAATTGAATAAATGGGAAAGAAAGACAAAAATTAAAAAAAACTAACCTTGATCAATAGCATCTGGAGGAGAAATGAGGCAGCTCGTTCACGGTTTCATGGAGGAAATTGAGGAAAAAACATTGCGGTCACAGGAAAATAAGGCCCAGTTTAAAAATAATAATTTTTTGATAGGTACCGCGTACGTGGTCCTTTAGGTCTTATGAGCGCGTACGTGCTCACTTTACTAAAAGCAGCGCGTACGTGCTCACTTTACTAAAAGCAGCGCGTACGTGCTCACTTTACTAAAAGCAGCGCGTACGTGCTCACTTTACTAAAAGCAGCGCGTACGTGCTCACTTTCTTAAAAGTCGCATGTACGTGCTACCTTTTTAAGGTCCGGGAACAATGGACTAAAGCGCGTATGGGGTGATTTCAAATTTTATAACCGTAACGTGCATCTTGTTTTTTCATGTTTTTTTTGGGTGGTTTCCAATTTTCTGACCATCATCTTTGTGCACATACCCATTAGGTAAATAAGCCATCACAAGAAATAATATAGGGAGATATAATCATTTACAATACACCATAAGGTCATTACATTGAATACATATGAACAAATTATGAAGACCTTCTTGATAGGAACTTTTGAGGACTGTCTCATTAAAGTACATAGCGGGTGAGATCATTGTCGGTGCACATTTCCACCCTACCACAAAATATTTACATTTTTTCAAAATCTTTTATGATAGGAAAGATGCTCAACCTAGCGAGAAGAAGGCTAGCAAAGTAACATTGATTATAGTAATGGAATTGTGTGGTATTCTAAAGGCAACATTTCTATTGAAGTCAATATAATAATTCAAGATCAATCTCAAACACAAGGAAAACATAGTAAATTTAATTAGAGTTTCCAAACATTACAAGAAGGCTCCGATTACATATGAGCATACATGAGTACATAAACGATCATATACAGGCATTAAAAGTATATTTATTCATTTTCTTCTAAGAATATGAACACCATTATGAGAATAATGCACGGTTCTACTATGATAATGTGAACAATGCTATTATATAAGATGATAAACATGCTATATGTTTAATGTGCAAGTTAATTGCTAGTGGGCAATTCATAAATTATCTTGTTTCTAACGATGACTAAATTCTTGTCTCAATAAGCATATAGACTTATAATAGAAACAATGGAGATTTCATATTTAATGAATAGGTAAATATTTATTAAAGGAGGTATATCACATGTATGTATAGATATACATATATAAAATGGTATGCACATATATGCATATACATTCTTATATTCAAACTAATCTTAACATCTAGATAGAATGAAAACACAAACATAAAAGGAGGAAATCTCACTCGTTCTATTACTTTATTAACCATGATTTTGGTAACTCATTCTATGTTCAAGAGAAGAGTAGGACTAAAGCTACATAGAGACTTCTTCCTTGATGTATACACACTAAGCTCTTGCTTAGATAACGAGTTTCATATACAAAAGTCCATTACATATGCAAGAATAAGCATAATTTTTTTTGTTTCATGCATGTTCTAGTAGAGTTAAGATTAATTTAGTTTCTGACATATATCTTCTATAACAAGATTGTTATGGAAGGTAATTATTAATATGATCATCAAATACCAAATAGTCTTAAAGAGATCAACTAAGATTTGTATTATCTCAAACCAATATTATTCTATTTTAAAAGTAAGGGTTAAATTCCAGTACAACAAGAGCATTATGATATCCTAATAATCATTAAGACATGAGTTGTAACTAATATAATATCAAACTCACATAATTTGCATGGTTTCCAGCAATAACCAAGAGTCCACGATGATACTCAGCAATTATAATTGCAAGAAGGCCTAACTAATATGATCTAGTTATTCTACAAGACTATCCAATGAAGGACATCCCATCCTTGCAACCTAACACAAACACCATGCAAGATATACCAGTAACCGATAACACAACACCGGATAAAGAAGAAAGAACATTCGGTAACATCACAGAACACAACTGGCAAATAGTATGAACAAATCTTATAACAATTTGAAGAATTACGTATGCCACATGCTAGATCACAATCCAAGATACAAACAATGCTTACAACACCAATATATGATCCACAGATCATGTAAACATCAAATCGGCCTCCGGTAACAATCTGTCGATTCAACCCTAATCCGGACCTTAGCCCTTCTGGCTTCAGTCCTGCTAGACCAGAATCTCACCAATTCTACATCTTCGCTCGATCTTGAACTTCTGTCTTCTATCTTCTGTCCTCTCAAATGATTCACAAACTTCTCTTTATACCATCCGCAAATAATAACAAATTGATCGAGTTGGTCCAAAGACCAACCGGTTCATAATGAAACGTGCTAACGGTAACATGTTGGCTCAAATAACTAAGAACATCTCCAAAGTGCATAAAACATCATGCGGTCTTCTAGGAACATCAAACAAGGCACAATAAACATAAATCAACGATCCGCATCACAGAAATCAGCTGCAACCCGAAATCATCTTCTCTCAACACACTACAAGACTAACCGGTAAGAACACATCAACCATGGCAATACCAGAATCTATATCACTGGAATTAAATCCAAATGCCATGAAACTCGAACATGATAAAGACCACAAACTCAAAGGGATAAATCCAAATACACAACGGTAAACTCTCTAACATGAAGAAATGCCACGATCTCCAAGCAATTCCACTGCTAACTTCTCAAACTGGTAAGAACTACACAGATGCTCCTGCATCAGACTCTCAGGTTTAATTGAAAAGTTATTCCCATCACTTGATCTGGTTTGACGATTTGTCAATAGGTACTTGCAACTACCTCAGGGATTTAACGATCTGACTACAACTTCCGATTGCCTCTCCTCGGCGATCTACCAGACCACTCTGCATTCGGCCTCAATTGGTGATATGTTCAAGTCTCCACCCACTAACTGCCTCAAGATCAAGCTCTAGGATCAACGGTCTACCTACAAACCTTGTTCACTGATCTGAACAAGTCCACAAGTTGCCTCAACTTCCCTTCCAATCAACTGGTGCATAACAAACATTCTCTCCAACAACAGGTTCATAAACCAACTCTGATACCATTTTATGCAGTCAAGGTAGGGAGATCCAATGAAGGACATCCCATCCTTGCAGCCTAACACAAACACCATGCAATATATACCGGTAACCAGTAACACAACACCAGATAAAGTAGAAAGAACAATCGGTAACATCACATAACACATAATTGGTAAACAATATGAACAAATCTTATAACAATTTGAAGAATTACATATGCCACATGCTGAATCACAGTCTAGGATACAAACAATGCTTACAACAACAATATAAGATCCGTAGATCATCTACACATCAAATCAGCCTCTGGTAACAGTCTGTCGGTTCAACCCTAATCCAGACCTCAGCCCTTCCGGCTTCAGTCCTGCCGGGCCAGAATCTCGCTGGTTCTACATCTTCGCTCGATCTTGAACTTGTGTCTTCTATCTTCTGTCCTCTTAAATGATTCACAAACTTCTCTTTATGCCATCCGCAAATAATAATAAGTTGATCATGTCGGCTCAAAGACCAACTGATTCATAATGAAACGTGCTAACGGTAACATGTTGGCTCAAATAACTAAGAACATCTCCAAAGTGCATAAAACATCGCGCGGTCTTCTAGGAACATCGGGCAAGGCACAAGAAACATAAATCAATGATCCACAAGTCACAAAAATTAACCGCAACCTGAAATCATCTTCGCTCAACACACTGCAAGACTAACCGGTAAGAACACATCAACTGGACCAATACCAGAATCGATATCTCATCAGAATTAAATCGAAATGCCATGAATTTCAAACATGATAAAGACCACAAACTCAAAGGGATAAATCCAAAGCTACAACGCTAAACTCTCAAGCATGAAGAAATGCCATGATCTCCAAGCAATTCCATTGCTAACTGCTCAAACTAGTAAGAACTACACCGGTGCTCCTGCATCAGAATGCTTTCCATTGATGGCTTGGTTTCTTGGATATTTGGAGAATGACTCCTAATGAAATCTCGAATATTTTTTTGTCTAGGGATGTTTTTCAACCTCCTTGCATTCCAAGAGACAACAATCATCTGTGAGGGTTAGATAAGTGAGCATCAATAGTATTAACAAACCTTGACTCCATCAAATGTTTCCCCATAAGTTAAATTTTATCAAGGTATTTTTTGTGACCAGCATTGGACACCTTTTCCAGTCCACCCTTTTTGATATTCTTTTGTTGCAATCCCAAAGAAGGTGGACTTTTATTTCTTTTTGTTGTCTCCAAAACCCACTCTTTTGGAACAGGGGCCAAAATAGCTAGAGGCGATGTCTTTAACACCCCACTTTTTACTAGATTATCCAAGTCTCAAGGATCCCCTATGATTTGGTCTATATCCATTTGAGTTGTTGTTGCCTCAACATGCACTTTACTTTGCTTCTGTTGTGCCTCTTGAGGTCCATCTTGCATTAACATGAGATTGTTTACTACCTTAGATTCTTGCTTGACCACAATCCATAAAACCAACCCCATACTGCACACCTATTAGGAGACCCTCCTCATGCAATAGATCCTCTAAATCATCAAATCGATTGAACATCCCATAATCTTGTTTGTCCTTGACAGTTCTCTTTTTACCCCTACCCTTATTCCTGGGTTTGATAGGAATACAATCCTCTTTATCTGCACTCTCATCAACCAATTGAGCTTTCCCTTTATCAGGCTTAGGAGATGACTGAGGAGGAGGTTTGGCAATAGACATTGATTGGTTGACTTTGGGGCATTTCCTTTGTAGGTGTTCATACTCATGAGAGATACAACATTGAAAAGGAAGTGTTTTGTAATCTATCTTTTGAGTCCAAGAAGAGGCTCGTAGACAGAGCTCCACAAAATCTATCAGAGGGTTATTCAAATCAAGTTCTACACAAATATGAGCATAAGAGATTACCTTTCTATCTGTCATCTATTGCGACATGCCCATAGGTTTACCTAACAAAAGAGAAATCATTTGAAAGATATCGTTCCTCCCAAAATCTAATGGCAGCCTTGCAAGCCAAACCCACAAAATAAAGGCATATACATCTAAGAGGTGCATTAACTCTTACTCCCCATAAAAAATGGGAGGGTTTACCTACTTGGTGAAATGTCAAAACATGTGGTATAACCTCCTTACTTGAAGACATAAAAGGAGTTATAAAAATGTGGCACATAAAGCCAAAAGAGGGTGAGACACCCAACCACCCCATAACCTACTTAGAAAATGACAAAATAGTGGTTATGAGAGGTGACACAACAATCCAGAAGAGGTTGTGTAACTCAACTGCTCATGTGTGGGAGAGAGTGACACATGCAACTAAAGTATTTTTCCACGTGTCCTCAAATTAACTACTCCTAATAACCTAAGAAAGCTTAAATAATATGTGGGGGAGAAATAAATACCCCCTAACATAAGGAAAAAAAAATCCTACACTAACAATTTTAATTTTTTATTACAAGGGTTTATCCATTTTATATTTCAGATTGATTATTAGTTGAACACCTATTATTTTATAATAATCACTTTTGTGCACTTTCTGTTATATTCTCATTATAATTGCTCATTGATTTTTCAAAACATTTGTTATGAGATTTATAATTGTAATTAGAGAGGATGCCTTTCTAAAAATATCTTGAAGCTATGTTTTCGATGGAAGTATTCAATTTATTTGGTTTTATAAATCCAATTGCGGGTGTAGCCATGTCATCCAT
The DNA here is from genome assembly GCF_030272615.1 of Cryptomeria japonica. Taxonomy (NCBI): domain Eukaryota; kingdom Viridiplantae; phylum Streptophyta; class Pinopsida; order Cupressales; family Cupressaceae; genus Cryptomeria; species Cryptomeria japonica. Next base: position 2,594,994 of record NC_081407.1, on the reverse strand, counting down.
TTCATGTTCAAATATTGATGAGCTCTATAGGCTTGACTATAAGTATTGGAAGCTAAAGATGGAGTATCTCTTTGAAGAGAGATATTGATGGTGTTAGTGCCTAGATTAGAAGGCCTCAAAATTTACATGGAGGTTGATTCCTTGCTCCTTTTATGCAATTTTTCGCTTTTTAGTTCCATCATAGATAATTTATTCGATATTTTTCTTAACGGGTCTCCTTTGTGAAAATTTGTAGGTTTTGTCACCTTAATCCCCCATGTGTTTATGGATGTGTTAGCAATTACAAAATAATGAAAATTCCAAGTGTGGGAGTTTTTGGATCATTCCTCTTTTTTTATTAACCTTTTGGTTCTTTCTTTGCCTAATTACTATTTCATTCCTCCCCCAAAACCTTGATTATTTGTGTGAAGTCCTTAGTGCATTGTAGTTTCAATCCTTTGACTCCCTAAGTACCATTTCCTTGGCTAAGTCAATTTTTAAACTCTAATTTCCCTATCATTTCCTTATGTTTTCTTTTGGCTCAAAATTTTTGGCCTCCCCAAGTTATTGGGCACCAAGTATACCTTCATTCGACTCAAAACATTGTCCATTTATCTCGTGTTCCCTCTTCCGTCAAAGTTTCCCTTTCTTAGATACATTTTTCTTATTACCTTTAACCACCAAAACTCTAAGTCTTACATTCCCTTTGATGCCAGATTTTTGGGCTTACTCTTATTTGGTTACTTGATTTGATTTTCTCTTGATCTCGAATCCCTTCGATTTTTTGATCACCAAATCTTTCACTTGCTTGTCCCCAAACCTTTCACCCCTTGTTTTGTTCTAGAGTTGATATGAACCTTGTAACCTTGACACACTCTCTCTCCAGATCCTATTCCTCTTGGAGATTAAAACTATAAAGGGATTTTATACTTTGGCCAATTCCTTGGTGCCAAGTCCCCAATCCTCACCCTCTATGCTTTATATTTCTTTATTCCAATTTCAGTCCCACCCTTAGAGCTTGATATCCATGTCCCTCCAAGCCTTGGAATTTTAGAGGGACCTTTCACTTTCAAAGCCATCCCCCATATCCTTTATCCTAGTCATACTTTACAATTGATCCTTGCACCATTCTAGTTCTTAGCCTTAGTTTCCTCTTTACTTTTGGTCCTAACTCCCTTTCTACATTTGGTTCATGTGGCTTCCTCTTTCTTTCCCCCCTTGTTCTTAAGTTCCATATAGGATTTGATCCTTGACCCTAATCTTCCCAATTCCTTGTTGTCAATTCCCTCCCTCCTTCTAGTCCTTGACCATTTCTCTCTCTCTCTCTCAATCTTGATTTCCTTCCATCCTTGAATCCCACTAGTTTCACTCTCATTTTATTATGGTAAATTTGTGGACTATTTTTTTAAATCTAAGTTTTAAGGTCCCTCTTAGACCCAAAAATTGATTAATATGATAGTTTTTAACTTGAAAACCTCAAGATTGGATTTGACCTCATGGCAACATTTTCACCCTTTATCACCTTAAATACATCTATTGAATCGGGCATGATTTTACATAAAAATCTCATTGAAGATTGTGAGGGTGGCCATGTTATAAATGTAGTTGTTGGGGTTCTAGCCACTTATATCATCTTGTGAAGGATCTCCACCACTTGTTTTGAATGTTCCATGGTATTGAACACTTCCCACATGTGATATCCATAATTTGTATGATTCTTATACACCAAGTTTATGGATTGCATGCCTTGTTGAAGTTCCCACAAGCATTTGAGCACCAAAATTGAAGATTATATGTACTAGCTTGTTTTATATCTTAATGATTGGTTGTTGAGCCAAATTTTGGGATAATGAAAACTTGTAGGTTATTTTAGAGCATCAAACACAAAAGGGTTTAGTTACAAATGAAGGAATGTGTCTTCAATATCCTAGGATAGGTTTTAAAATGCACATATTTTGCAAAATTATTGCTGGGTTAAAAAATGAACATTTTTCTAGTGGAAATAACTAAGAATTTAATCTTTACCTTGGAGGTTTGATCTTTTTTTAAGTAATTTCTCACTTTGTGGTGGTGAATTTGTTATTCGAAAGAAAGATTTTATTGCTATTGTATCTTGTTGTTAATATTTTAAGAATACATATGAAGTTTACACAAATAACTAGACCTTTCTTGGGTTAATGATGAAAGATAAATAATGAATTCTAATATCTACAACTAGATGCCTAGATTTTATGGTTATGCCATTAATTAAGGGGATGCACATGGTTTTACATTGATAAAATTAATGAATAAAAATTTAATTTGAAAATGAGGACATGCAAATAATTCTTTTTGTTAGGTTTCTATGTGGAAAGGCATATAAGTTGTATAAAGGTGTCCTACAACATTACTTTCGTTCTTGGAATGACCTTATGATTGCATTTGAAGATGAGTTTGCAATTAGGGTCAACCTTGTTGTTCTTGCTTAAGAATTTAAAAATATTAAAAAGATAAGATAGAGAGTCGAGTATGGACTCCAGTGATAGGCCTTATGTCACCCTTTTCAAAATTGTAATTTCTTTCAAACCTAACACATCTACTTGCATTAGTAAATTTATTTAAGGATATGAAGCTTGTTTTAATTTAGTCCAAGAATGTTTTAAATTGACAAACTTGTAACATGATCATATGTTCCTTGATTCAATAGAAAAGGTAAGAAACAATTAAATTACAAAAAACTTGTCCTCACATGCAAGAGTTACTAATAAGAAATAGGTTGCTACAAGTAGCAACAAAGTGGATGTTGCATATGACGTAAATGCACTATCAAATGATGATCATGTATGTGGATAGGTAGAATAAGGTGTTGGTGCACCGTTATACATTAGAACAAATGATGACAACAATGTCCACACCTACCTTCAACTAGATAGGTCATTTGTGAGCAAGTAAAATGATAAAATGATGACCTTACATTTAGGAATGAGGTCGATGAACTTATTATTTATCATAACTATTTGGATAAAGAGGAAGATGTGTGTACTACTAAGTAGTCAAGATAATTATCTCTTGAAGCTAATTGTATAGTGTTTATACATGATGGCGTAAAGGATAAATAGGAAAATAGTTTCTTACTTAATGTATTTCGCTCATTTATCCTTATTGATGATAATGAAACTGCTAATGTTTGTTTGCATGAAAATGACTTAGACATGGCTGCTCTTAGTTATAAGATTGTTGACACAAGTGACAATGCAATAAATTATTTTTACCTTGAAGATATTTCCTTAATGATTACAAAGATGATAATCATATGGAGACATATGAGAAATTTTTTATTTGGTGCAATACTTGTCTTAGCTATGCATATTGTGCTTCAATTGGGTGAAATAAAAATACAAATGCAACAATATTGAAAGAAGAGGAAATACTGAATAGGTAAATTTTCCGTGGCATATGTTTCACAATATTTTACCCAAGTGAACTTGATATATAGCTTAAAGAACTTGACTCTTCATCTAAAGTGTTTTATGATAATATTTCATGTTGACAATTTGAATTGTAACTTGTATCATGGTCACAATTCAAATATGAAGAATGCTACAAAACATTTAAGAATGAGGTATGTTGTATGGATATTGTTGATTATGAGGCTTTAGTTTTGTACGCCAAGCTTCTAAAGTTGTGGATGATAGTTGTGTGCTTAAATTAGAATTTGTTATTGTTTGGTGTGGAGCTTGATCGGTTCAAACTGGGAGATTGTTGGTATGTTGCGATTGATTATGTTGTTGGGCTCAAAGTTTGGTGACTTTGTTTGTTGTTTTTTTTCTCCTAAATCAATTAACAAGGGAATTCAAGCAGGTCAAAGCTCCTCTTGCAAGGTTTGGGGCTAGGATCCCCCTAGTAGGGATCCACGATAGAGCCCATGATAGGGGTCTAAGAGTTGTTGGGGGAAACACCCCTGAAGTGAAAAAATGGCCATTATTTAATACAGGAGTCAACTATTATTTTTGTATGTAAATTGACCTTTGTAAATCGCCAAAAATGGCTTGATAAATAAAGGGTTATGTTATGTGAAAAATTATTAGAATGTAATTTTCTCTTTATTAGATATTAAAAATAAAGTAGACAATTTTTTCTCTATGGATGTATCCTACATTGGGTGAGCCACACTAAATATCTGTGTTATTGTGGATTTAACAATTTTTTTGCCTTTTTTATTTTGCATTATATTTAATATTGTTTATTTCTTTGATCAATTTGGACACCTAACAACTGGTATTAGAACCATGTATTTTTGGTTATTTGGTAGGAAATTTCATATTTGAGTGGGAGCAATGACAAAAGAAGGAAAGTTTAAGGTTGAAAACCTCAACAACCAAAACTATCAGCTATGGAAGATTGTCTTATATTAGAAGGATCTTTTCTTATCATTAGGTGAAAAATCAAAGAAGTCAATGAATATGATGGGTCTAGAATGAGAGGATTTTGATAGAAAAAACACTAGGAACAATACAATCATGCCTAGTAGCGTCGACAAATTTCAATATATAAAATAAAAACAACAACAATGGAATTAATGATGGCGTTGGACAAGCTGTATGAAAACCCTCAGCTTCCAACAAGGTATTTCTTATGAATTGTTTATTTAATATAAAGATGTTAGAAGTTGGGTCTATTGTTGATCATATAAATGAGTTTTAAAATGGTCGCTAGTTAGTTTAAACTAATATAAAAGTAACCCTTGATGATGAGGTTAGCAATCTCTCGATTTTTTCTCATTGCTAGAAAGATTTAATAGCTTGGTCATTATTGGAAGTAATTATTTCTTTGGTTCATATAATTCAAAATTTGATGATATTGTTGGTGTTATCCTTAACGAGGACATGCAATCAAAAAATACAGGTGAGACATCAAGAAATGCTTTGATTGTGGTTAACATGAGAAGATAGAGGGAAAGAGGAAAGAGACTAGAAAACCATGGGAAATCTAAGAAGGGCATATATAAATCTTGAGTAAAGCTAGAGTGTTGGCATTGCGGGAAGAAAGGACACCTTAAGAAAGATTGCTGGTCTTGAAAGGGAAAACAAGGAGATGTACAATAAGAAAAAATCAAGGAAGAAAATGTAGTAGGTGGTGTGTTACAATATGCTTTAATTATTTCTTTAGATAACATTATTTATTGTTGGCTGTTAGATTCATGAGTTTTGTTTCATGCCACACCCTATATAAAATATTTTCTAGACTATTTTCAAGGTGATTTTGGACAAGTTTATTTGGTTGATAATGAACCATGCAAAATTGTTGGAGAGGGCAAGAAACCCATAAAAATACTATAATTATTTTATGTGAAATATTTTTATGATACAATATATTTGGTCAAAACAAATACATATTATAACCTTCTTCCTAAGTACAATGGAAGCACCCAAGCTTTTGGGTGAAATTAAGTCCACCAAAATATTTTCACACACATTCTTAAATTCCTTTTCCCAAATTACCTCTCACTTGATTATGCTTAAATTAATTTCTATGAAGCATTGAAGAACTTTGCTAATTTTTTGAAAAATAATATATTGAGCATGATTGAAAAATAATTGAATGATATTAATTACAAATATACAATGTATATAAAGGAATTACAAGACAATGTTCTAAAAAAAAATGAATTGTTAAACTAAAGCTTCAACATGAAGCTAAAAAGCTTAAAACACTAAATAAAGCTAAAAGAAAACTATGCATTCTTATAAAAGAAGCAATAGTTGCACTTAAAAGACTAAACATACCAAAAATATAAATGATAAACTACATGGCCATTAATAGAACAACTAAAAAGGTGACTGACTAAAATAATTAATTATTCTGATACCCTCCCTTAATGGTCATTGTATCAACTAAGTACCCAATGGAAGACTCTATAGGTGTTTTGATCACAAACACAAGAACACTTTGTTGCTATAGAGACCTTCCCAGGATCTCCAAAGTGGTAATGACTAAGAATACTTGATTCTGTCCGATTGACGTAACCCTCACATGTGAATTATAGAATTGTCACACACAAATTACTCAGCTTGAAACCATGATTTTGAGGAAAAACTGACAAACCCTCGAAAGAGCAACAAACACAATTTTAGCAAAAACCGCAATTTTTTTTGTAGAAGATTATAAGCACTGTTTGCTCTAGCAACTCCAAAACAAACTGCAAGATACCATAGTTGCAAATGTTTTCCCTAGCAACTCCAGGTGCGACCCAAAACAAACTACAACAAAGCACGATTTTTGAGAAAAAAAACCATTAAACCCTGAAAACTTTGCGAATGACAAAATACCACAAGACCTTTGTGAATTATAGATGATTTTTGAGGAAAAAATTGAAAAAACTGATGCATGAGCATCCTTAATTCATAGCAATCTTGCATCAACCAAAAATATTTTCCTTTTTGTTTGCTTTTTGTTTGCAGTTTCAATTTTCCTTTCTCTGTGCCCCGGTTTTGACTCACTGGATCCTGTGGAGTTGGATTCTAATTGAAGATTTGATCATCTTTCTTGCTTCCAGACCGCATCACATTTGGATCATTTTCTGGCAAGATATCACTATCGGTTTCCTTGACAGTTCTTGTTACTAGTTGCCTGGACCTATTTTTGGTGATCTACCAGAACCCTTTCTGAAGCTTGCAGAGCCTTGGACGTTGATTCCGATGTTCCTTGGTGTGTGATCAAAATTTTCCGGCGATCTACGTTTCATCCTTTGGATTTTTTGGAGGAATCTCTTGGTGGAGGCCGACCTTGTTTATTTTGCACATTAGGTCTTGTTCTTTGGGTTTTGATCCCTTTAGGGCCGATGGATCCTTTGGATTGATATATATACATATACATATATATACATATGTATATATATGTGTGTGTGTGTGCATATATATATATACACACACACACACATATATATATATACATATACATATACATATATATAGACACACACACACACACACACATAATTGTAATTGCGTATTAGAATGTAATCAATCAGAGAATCAAATAGCTAGACTATGCGTAGAAGATAGATCTCAAGATTCAAGGTCCCAGTGGTGACCTATTCTACTAGGCCTGTGAGCCGGTATGTTGTAACCCGGTTGTTACTAGTTGGATGTAATCAATTTTTATGCAATAAAACAATTCGTTCTGCATTGCCTCCATCATATCTTCGTGTTTCCATTGTGTTTACTCTTGTTGACCAATCCAGGTTGATCTCTTTGAGGTCCCTCCTCACCGGTGACTGCTTCAAGTGGTATCAGAGTGAAGTTTCATTTCGGAGGTTGTGTGTCCTAAAATTTTGTTGTAGGGTGGTGGATTGCAAATCCGACCTGCAGTTGCAGAGGACTTGCGTGAATGATGGTGCGAAAAAGAGAAAGGAATGGTGAAGCACGTGGGAATGCAAACCCTGCTGTGATGGAGATGTTGTGAGGTATAGCATCTCGATTAAAAGCCATGGAGACAACCCAGATAAGAGGTCAACATATTAAAGATGTAAGTCAAGATGAAGGAGAAGAAGCCCCGATAGAACAAGTAAACCTATCGGCGGTTGATCCGGATGAGGAAAGGTTTTTTAGGGTTTTGAGTAGGGTGAATACTAAACCTCATTTTACCACACCAGAATATAATGGGAAGTTAGACTTGTATGAATTTATGGATTGGATCTCGGAGATGGAAAAGTATTTTGATTTTGAAAACACTGCAGAAGAGAGGAAGGTGAATAATGCCTGTACTTGGTTGAAAGGTCATGCCTCTCTTTAGTGGGAACATTTGCAAGTTGATAGAAACAAAAGAGGTAAAGAGAAGATTAAGACAATGGATTAGATGATTACTAAGTTGAAATCAAAGTTTGTGCCGGTGAATTATCACGTGGATATGTTCTGGAAGTTGTAGAATTTGAGACAGAAGGAATCTAGTGTGAAGGAGTACACCGAAGCATTTTACAAGTTGAACATTAGATCTAGACTTGTTGATGATGAAGTTGAACAAGTTGCAAGATATTTTAATGAATTGCAAATGTCTATACAAGATGAACTCAGTTTGATCAATTTGGAGAGTGTTGAAGAGGCTTACCAATATGCCCTGAAGGCAGAAGAGAAGTTAAACAAAAGACATGAGTAGAGACAAAGAGGCAGAGGTGGAAGGTTTACCGAAGGAAGATTTTAAGGAGGAAGAGGATATACTAGAGGAAGATGAATCAATACAAATCAGAGCAAGGACAAGGAAGTGAGAAAATAAGGTAATTAATACCAAAATTATGATAGAAATTTCTACCAGAGGAGAGAACCAGATGGTTACCGGAATGAGAATTTTGGAAGACAAGACAAGAGGACATTTAGAGGAACCTATTTTAAGTGTGGAGGAGAAGGACATTGTACATTCAAGTGTAAGAAGACAAAAACTACTAGAAGAGAAGCAGTGGTGGAAGAAAACCCCACCGGGTCAAGACAATAAACCGGAAGATGGAGAACTGTTGGTGATGAGGAGAGCTTTGTGTCATACCACAAAAGATGAAGAGCCCTTGCAGAGGAAGAATCTATTTGAGACTAGATGTAAGATATTCAGTAAGTGTTGTAAAGTTGTTATTGATAGTGGTAGTTTAGATAATCTTGTTTCAGAAGAGATGGTGAATAAGTTGAAGTTGGAGAGATTGAAACACCCTAAGCCTTATCAGATAGCATGGATTCAAGATGAACATAAGTTGTTAGAAAGTGAACAATATTTGGTGAAATTGAAAATTGGGAATTATCATGATGAAGTCTTGTGTGATATTATGCCTATGGATATTTGTCACCTTTTGTTGGGTAGACCTTGGCAGTTTGATAGACATGAAGTACATGATGGGAGGAAGAATACATACACTATTGTGGCCAATGGGATGAAGCAAACCTTATTACCTTTGGAGGAACCTTTGAAGAATGAAGTCTGTATGAATTCTATAATCTATTTGGTAGATGGAAGGAAATTCCTAGATGGACTGAGACATGAGAATGCATGTTTTTCCTTAATTCCTAAGAAGACTGAGAAACCAGAACTGAAAGGAGAACGACCGGAAGAGATAAAATATTTGCTGATAGAATATGAGGACATCATTTCACATAATGTACCTGATGGATTGCCACTTGTAAGAAGTATTAGTCACTGCATGGACTTGGTTCCTAGAGCTAGCTTGCCTAACAAAGCTACACACTGGTTGACACCGACAGAGAATGAAGAACTAAATAGACAAGTGCAGGAGTTGTTGAAGAAAGGATTGATTAGGGAGAGTCCGAGCCCTTGTGTAGTACCAACATTATTAGAGCCTAAGAAGAATGAAGAGTGGAGAATGCGTACGAATTCCAGAGAAATAAACAAGATCACAATGAAATATCGGTTTCATTTGCCTAGGATGGATGACATAATGTACTGTTTGAGTGGAGAAAAATACTTTACGAAGATAGATTTGAAGAGTGGATATCATCAGATCAGGATTAGAGAAGGTGATGATTGGAAGACAACATTTAAGACAAATGAAGGATTGTATGAATGGTTGGTGATGCCTTTTGGATTGACTAATGCATCGAGTACTTTCATGAGGCTGATGAATGAGGTGTTGAAAAAATTCTTGGGTAAGTTTGTTATTGTGTATTTGGATGACATTCTGATTTTCAGTAAGATAAAAGAGGAGCATTTGTTGTAGTTAAGATAAGTTTTGCAGAGGTTGAGAGAAGAGAAGTTGCTAATCAATATCAAGAAGTGTACTTTCATGAAGGATGAGTTAGTCTATTTGGGATTTGTGATATCTGAGGATGGTTTGAAGATGGACCCTGAGAAAGGGAAAGCAATTGTTGAATGACCTACACCAGAAAGAATTGGAGAGGTAAGATCATTTCATGGATTGGCTAGTTTTTAACGAAAGTTTATCAAAAAATTTAGTTAATTTTGTAACCCTATGACTGAGACCGTGAGAGGAGATTAGAAGGAATTCAAGTGGACCACGAGAGCAAACAAAAGTTTTGAACTGTTGAAGAAGAAAGTGACTGAGCAGCTTGTGTTGGATTTATCAGATTTCGATAAAGTATTTCAAGTGGATTGTAATGCAAGTGGAACAACAATAGGAGCAGTCTTGAGTTAGGAAGGGAGAGCAATATCTTATTTCAGTGAGAAACTGAATGATGCCCGAAGGAGATATTCAATGTATGATCAGGATTTTTATGCTATAGTTCAAGCCTTGAAGAAGTGGAGATATTACTTGTTGCCTAAGGAGTTTGTGTTGTATATAGATCATCAAGCTTTGTAGTATTTGAATAATCAGAGTAAGTTGAATTAGAGACATATGAGATGGGTAGAATTCTTGCAGAGTTACACCTTTGTGTTGAAACATAGAAGTGGGAAATCTAATAAAGTTTTTGATGCCTTGAGACGCATAAGAAATTTGCTAACAGAGATGAGAGTGATAGTATTAGGATTTAAAAATTTGAAGACCTTGTATGATGATGACCCAGATTTTGCAGAACCTTGGAAAGAATATCGAGAACCGGTTATGGTAAATAGAAGCAAGTGGTTGGATTAATTCATTCAGGATGGGATGTTATTCAAAGGAGTTTAGCAATGCATACCTAAGAGTTCTATGAGGGAGAATCTGATAAAGGAGAAACACAATGAAGGACTAGCTAGACATTTTGGCATTGACAAAACAATAGCATTGGTGAGTGAGCAGTACTTTTGGCCCCAAATTCATAAGGATGTTAAGAGATATGTGTAGATTTGTAGAGTTTGTCAATTTGTAAAGGGTAGTAGTTAGAATGTGGGATTGTATAAACCTTTGATAGTATCGGTAAGACCCTGGGAGGATGTAAGCATGGATTTTGTACTTGGATTGCCTAAGACACCAAGAGGGAATGATTCTATATTTGTGGTAGTAGATAGATTCTTGAAGATGGCTCATTTCATACCTTGTAAGAAGACATCAGATGCATTACATGTAACAGACCTATTTTTCAAGGAAATGGTGAGGTTGCATGGATTACCTAAGAGCATAGTTTTAGACAGAGACACTAAGTTTGTTGGCTATTTTTGGAGAACACTTTGGAAGAAGATGAAGACTGATTTGAAGTTTTGTTCTAATTTTCATCCATGGACTGATGGACAAACATAAGTTGTTAATCGGAGTTTGGGAAGCTTGTTGAAATTTTTAGTGGGAGATAAAACTGGAAGATGGGATTTAATTCTTGCACAAGCAGAGTTTGCCTACAACAATTTAGTGAATAGAAGTACCGAAAAAATACCTTTTGAGATTGTTACCAGAGTGCATCCTAGAGGTATATTAGAATTGAGAGGCATTAGCAGTGAAGACTGGAGAAGTTCAGACATAGAAGACTTTGTAGATCACATGGCAGCATTGCATATTTAGGTTAAGTAGCATTTGGAAGACATAAATAGCAAATATAAGGAGAAGGCAGATGAGAAGAGGAGACACAAGGAATTTGAAGTTGGTGATGAAGTGATGGTCTATCTGAGAAAACAGAGATTCTTGGTTGGAACTTATAACAAGTTGAAGATGAAGAAGTTTGGACCTTACAGGATTTTGAAGAAGTTCAGTTATAGAAATGCATATGAAGTGGAGTTACCGGATAGTCTAAGTATTTCACCTATGTTTAACATTGTAGATCTTCATGAGTATCATGAACTAGAATTCAGTGAGAATAGTGTTGCAGACTTGGAGAAACAATTGCCCCGGAAGGAACCAGATCAGATTGGAGAGATTTTGGATAGTAGGATTGGGCGTAGTACTCAGAACAGTCAATATAAGGAATATCTTGTGAAGTGGAAGTACAAACCAGTTCAAGATTCATCTTGGATTTCTCAGGCAAAGGTAGACCGCCTTGGTTTCCCTCTGACCCCAACAAAGTGAGAGGCTCACTTTTTCAATAACCCCGAATGTTTGATGCAGGAGCATCCCCGGTTCGTAGCAATCTTGCATCAACCGAAAATATTTTCCTTTCTCTGTGTCTTGGTTTTGGCTCACTAGATCTTATGGAGTTGAAGTCTACTTGAAGACTTGATCATCTTTCTTGCTTCTAGACCGCATCGCATTTGGATCATTTTTTGACAAGATATCACTATCGGTTTCTTTGACAGTTTCCTGTTACCGGTTGGTAGTTCTTGTTACCGGTTGCCTGGACCTATTTTTGGTGATCTACCAAAACCCTTTCCGAAGCTTGCAGAGCCTTGGACGTTGATTCCAATGTTCCTTGGTCTGTGACCGACTTTTTCCCACGATCTAAGTTTCATCCATTGGATTTTCCAGAGGAATCTCTTGGTGGAGGTTGACCTTGTTATATATATATATATGTATATGTATATATATGTATATGTGTATATATATATATATGTATGTATGTATATGTATATATATATAATTGTAATTGCGCATTAGAATGTAATCAATCAGAGAATCAAGTAGCTAGAATGTTCTTCGGATTTTGATCCCTTTGGGACCGATTGGATCCTTTGGATCGATATATATATACACACACACATATATACATATATACATATATACATATACATATATATGTATATACATATACATATATATGTATATGTATATGTATATATGTATATGTATATGTATATGTATATATGTATATGTGTGTGTGTGTGTATATGTATACATATATGTATACATGTACATGCACATGTACATGTATATATACATGTGTATATATATATACATGTATATATACATATATATATATATATGTATATATATATATATATATAATTGTGCATTAGAATGTAATCAATTAGAGAATCAAGTAGCTAGACTGTGCGTAGAAGATAGATCTCGAGATTCAAGGTCTTGGTGGTGACCTATTCTACTAGGCCTATGAGCTAGTATGTTGTAACCCGGTTGTTACCAGTTGGATGTAATCAATTTTCATGCAATAAAACAAAATGTTTTGCATTGCCTCCATCATATCTTCATGTTTCCATTGTGTTTACTCTTGCTAACCGGTCTAGATTGATCTCTTTGAGGTCCCTCCTCATCGGTGACTACTTCAAAAACCAACAAATAATTTTTGAGAAAAAAATTGTGAAAACATATAAACAATTTTTGAGGAAAAAATAGTGAAAACCTACAAACAATTTTTGAGGAAAAAAATCATGAAAACCTAGAAAGATAAATTTTGTGAAAAAAAATAAAAAAACCCATAAAAATAATTTTTGAGGAAAAAAATAATAAAACCCAAAAATAATTTTTTTAAAGGACAAAATAATGAAAACCCATGATTTTTTTTTTGGTAAAAAAATTTAGAAAACCTTGGTAACATGAACATAAAAAAAACACAGTATCCTTCACCAATCACAGTCTGAAAATGAAGAAGATTGTGTGGCAAAACGCGACAAACTCTAGTCGCTGAGCAGAATAAAGCGAAATCTACATCGTGAAAAAATTATTGTATAAAAAACATAGACACGACCCATGATTTTCATGGGTTAAAATTTTGTAGAAAAAAAGTGTGGAACTTGCCGCTGTCGTAACTTGCAGAAAAAGAATAGGAAAAAACATAGAATAACCACAGGAAAATCCCACCGAACAAATAAAACTCGCCACTGAAAAAATTCGACGCATAGAGAACACGCTGTGAAACACAAATGGCCGAAAAACTTGCAAAAGGAAGCTTGCAAAAATCTTGTGTGGAAATAAACGAAAATCAGACGCTGACTTCTGATTTCCCATGATCAAACAAAACGTGACGAACAGAGAAAAACCCTGAAAGAATCCAAACACGGACTTCCAATGAAAAACGAAAATAAAATCACAGCTCTAAAAAATCTGGTGCCAATAGAATAAAAAATTAGATAAATCCCTTCGCGTGAAAGAAAAAAAACTTCGATTTTCCCACGAAACAAACAAAAATGCGATTTTTCTTCAACCCGAACCCTCAAAAATCTTGCAACAATTTTTTCATTAAAAAAATTGATTAAAAAAAATTCTGGAAATTATTTCCAGGTAGGAACTTATGAATTTTTATTTAAAAAATTTGCCAAATCTTAAAATATCCATGGACTCGCTTTGATACCATGAAAAATAATTGAATGATATTAATTACGAATATACAAAATATATAAAGAAATTACAAGACGGTGCTGTAAAAAGAATGAACTATTAAACTAACGCTTCAAAATGAAGCTAAAAAGCTTAAAATGCTAAATAAAGCTAAAAAACTAAAATCTAAAAAGAAAACTATGCGTTCTTATAAAAGAAGCAATAGTTGCACTTAAAAAACTAAACGAAGTCACTTCCCAAGACTAAGGACAGGAAGAGATATGTTTTACTCTAAATTGGTAAGTGGATAGCTTGTTTTTTATTATGTTATGTTTCAAGTTCATATTCAATGTGCTTTGTCATATGATGGCAAAACATTTATAAGATTCATTGTCAAGTTGTCTCAATCTTTTTGTCACTTGAGATGGAAAATCTTATTGTCTTCTCCATTTATATCTAAGTGTTATGTGTTGAACATAACATCTTATACGAATGTGAACATCATTGCCAACAATGATATTTACTAGCAGGTGAAAAGATTGAAGTCTTTAACTTCAAGTCAATATCTTGCCTAGTGCTCAGCACAACAATCTGCTGACATCTTTGTTTGCATCTATGATTGAAACAAATCATTTGCCTTACTCTTTGCCTAGGAGGTGATCTTTAGAGCTTTTATGGGCTATGAAGGCTACATAAGAGAAGGCATGAATTTGTTTCCTCCATGGATAAGGTCAAAACAACTTATGGTTGCAAGAAGGAACACACAAAGACAAAGATAGGGTTTAATGATAAAGAACACAGTTTTTGTATTTCAGATATGTAACTGTATATTTGTTGTGGATAGTTTGTCATTTGTATTAAAGAGCACAATTTTTTTTCTTCACACTATGACACTGTATACTTGTTGTTTTGTGGGTTCTATGTCCATTGTTTTTTGCCTGATCTACTATATTGTTGGTTGTGTGCATAGCAACAATAGTCTATATATGTTGTTGATTAATGATTTAGTTTTGTATTTTCTATAATTTATTATTAAATAATATTAAAAAAAATTGTTTTAATAATATTAAAATAAAATAAAATATAAGTTAACATATAAATGTTTAGTAAGTTGTTTAACATAATGATGTTTTTAGATTTGAATTGTGTATAAATTTATTTCATCAATGTTTTGGATCATACACAAGGATCTATCATCACAGTGTATTACAAATTATTTATGTTGGATTTTGCCAAGATCAAGAGGTCAATGAAATGTACAAGATAGAGACATAATATGGGACAAGAATAAACTGTATTCTCATCAATAGAAAATGATCAATAATCAACTGGATTATCACCAATACAATGAATAGAGGCCTGCTTATATAGGCAAGGCCATATGGATGTATGAGCACACAAACATGACATGTGGCTCAATGAGAAAAAAGGGTAGGTAGGAAATAGGTGTGGGTAGGTAGGAGAAATAATATAATATTCCACATGAGGTGGATCACCCACTGAAGGTGGAATTATCACTCCACTATAAGTGGATATGATAGTGTAATAACAAGATCAACACCATAAGAGGTGGAATTTCTCCTACACACACTATCCTAATGTGGCACAAACACCCAAGTGTCTCATATCCAAACTACTATGAAATGCATTATCCTAAGTAAACTTAAGTAAGTGTAATAATATCCATGATGAATAATTATTTACACCAACACCCCCCCTTAAGTGCAACTTAGGGGAATGCACTTAAGTCTACAATGCAACTAAGCAATGCAAGATGGGTCCCGGCTACGAGGCCATGTTAGGTACCCATGAACAAATGCAAATGCATGCAAACCAATGCAATGAAATCTCTCACAAAGTGGGGAAAGAGAGAAAAACCCAATGGGAAAAAACCCTCCCCCAAAAGAGAGATGAAAGCTATACAAGAGAACTCTCAAAGAAGTATGTGAGGAACAAAACCCCATGTGAGGAAAAAGTCCCCCCCATATGAGAGAAGAAGAGAAGTCAAACTGTGATCCTCTCTCAATGAAGAATCTGCACCAATGATAGAAGCTCAATGTATGAAGAAACTGCTCCACGAACGTCGAACAACATTCCTCCCCTTAGGAAGAAACAAAACCAAAGGTGTATCCATGAAGTCTCCCCAATCATGAAGGGAAGATGTATGAAGAAAACTCATGATGAAAGGAATCTCTGAAAACTACTCAAGTGTCCCCATGTCGATGCTGAAAGATACCCCCTCCAAAGGTGGTAAACTGTGCCACACTGCTGAAAAAGGAACTCCAACATCTAGTGAAGATGAATGTAGAACAATATCCAAAGACTCATGTGTCTCCTCAAAGAATAAAGAGACCTCCTCCAACTACTGTACATAAGTATCCACAATCATGTCAACCTCGAAAGAATGATCATGTAGAGAATGAACAAGAGGGTCAGAGTGTGCCCTCGCAACAATCGAAGAAGGATCATCTTCATCAAAGAGAAGATGTATGTCATCAATGATGTCTCCCAAATCTGCAATGTAGGATTCCATAAACAAACCTGCAATGTCTGTCAAGTAATCATCCCATGAATCTGAAGCTGGAAGACAATGTATATCCTGCTGCACTGAATCACATGAAGGCAAAACTGTCGCACTATCTGCATCATCAGGTGCAATAGGTGATGTGATATCAATATGAGAAGATGAAGTACAAGACTCAAGAACTGGGTCACATGTGAGAATCCCCATGTTCAAGTGTCCAAAGTTCTCCTCAAAATCTGAATCATCACAATAAGTGTGATCATCATGTGTAGAATCATCAAATGTGAAATCATCATCATCAACAAAATTTGAAAAGGAGTATAGCCGAGATGCATGATCAACCACCCCAGTTGCAATGATAGCTCTAGTCTCCATGTCTCTAATAAAAACTGAGTCAGGTGTGAACTCCACAACTCTCTTAGTTGTGCCATGTGTGATTTGATAGATAGAAAGGAGATTGTTTGTCAAGTGGGGTACACACAACACATCATTGAAGGAGTTATCCCCAATGTCAATAGATCCTTTCCCAATCACATCCATGTATGTATGATTGCCCATCAAAATCTGTGGCATGGTGCAAGGCTCAAATGTAGAGAACATAGATTGTGAAGATGCCATATGATGAGAAGCCCCTGAATCTAGAAGCCATCTCTCTGAATCATGACTGATAGTAGCACATAGAGCTTTTCCTTTTCTTGTTCCAAAAGAGTGAGTTTTTCCACTTGTAGAAGCCATGAATGCTTGCCCTTTTCCTTTTGAATGTGAGGAAGTGGAAGTTGATGAATCATCCTTCTTGTAGACTTTAGGCAAATCAATGTTATGCTTTTTGATGATATGTGTAAGCTCATCAATCTTCTTAGTATGGCAACGATGTTCCTCATGACCAATCTTTTTACAATAAGCACAAGTAGGTCTCTCTCTCTTTGGTGAATTATCTCTCTTGGAAGAGGATGAATCTCCTTGTTGTGGAGAAGATTGTGCTTTTTCCTTAGGCTTTGATTGCCATTTCTTCTTGTTTGAGTTGTCCTTTCCTTGATTTCCTTTGTTCCTTTGATTTGCTACTAATGCTTGAGACTTAGAAGAAGCCTTAAGAATGCCCATGCTTATCAACTTAGTTTGTTCCATCATCAACATTTCATTGAAAGCATCAAATGTAGGCATTTTGTAGTTTGAACCCATTGTCATCCTATGAGTTTGGAAACTAGAAACAAATGCTGCATATTCTTGTGGAAGCTTGCCTGTCAAGTTGAATATCAATTGAGTATCCTTCTTATCAATGCCACAATCTTTGAGTTGTGCCCTCAACTCATTTGCCTTAGTGACATAATCTTGTATAGTATCAAAGTTCTTGGGATCTAACATGGTGAGATCACTATCAATTTGATATCCCCTAATCTCATCAACTTGACCATACAAGTCTTGAAACTTTTGCCAAGCATCCTTGATTAGAGTACATTTCTCAATATGAAAAATGAGATCCTTTGATACATACTTTCTTAAGGTACCAATTGCCATGATATTTTTAGTGAGCCAATCTAAGTGACCAACTGGATCAGCCTTAGGATCAGCTGGAGCAACAATAGTTCCATCAATGTAATGAGTGAGTCCTTTTTCCATAAGTTTACTCCATGCATCAATTTTCCAAGTAGCATAATTATGTGGAGTTAAGAGAGGAAACTTAGAAGAACCCATAGCAGCAAAAAGGAAAGAACACAAGAGCACAAAAGCACAAGAGACACCCCCCAAATTTAATCAATCAAAGTACCCCCCCCTAAAGTGATGATTTTGGCACTTTATACTTAGTGCGATTACAATGAGCCACTTGCAAAACAAGACAAAGTGGGCTAATGATGCAAATTTTACAACTTCTCAAATGAGATACAAGAGACTTCAATCAATAGTGCAATGAATCTAACTGAGATTCAAGCAAATATACAAGTACCAAGATAGCCAAAAATGGCCAAGATCTTAAAGTACAATTTCTACTTACAATGACATCAATCTTATAGCATCATGTGAAAGTAGATGAAAAAATATACACTTTCAAAAAAAACGACACCTAAAAAGGAGGTTGGATGACCCCAAACGAAGCCTCTGAAGTTGCAAAAACTGGGATTACTCAGGGACAGTCACCAAAAACTGCATTTTCTAAAAAATCCGTGCATCAAAATCAAAAAATTCTTTCACCACTGCGGAGAGCACGAAATTCTAGCCCATTTCAAAAAAAATTGCACCCAAAAAGGAGCAAAAATGAGCAAGTTATGGTCATTTGAAGTTGAACTGCAAAATCAAAAATGCAAATGAGAGGGGGTCCAAAAATTTTCAAACCCTGCTGATGTGGCGCTGATGTCAGCAAAACACTGTGTTAAATTTGACGGCCGTATGACCGTCACCAAAACTTTGCCTCCCTGGCTGACCGGGCGTCCGTACTATACGGACAGACTGCGTGCGTGCTGACTGTGTATTCCGTACTGTACGGAAATGCTGACTGGGCAAGCTTATGTGGCGTACGGCTTCCTGCGTGTCTCTGTACAGGTGTACCCGCGGGCTAGTGGCCGCCTGCCACGTGGCGGGCGCGGGTCCTCCGGTTTGGGCGACCTGTGTCCGCGTGGCGGACGAGCTGGCGCTGCGTGGAGCGGAGCTGAGGTCGGAGCGGAGGGCGGACGAAGCCGAGGCGGAGGCTGTGGTTGCCGGGCGGAGATCGAGGGTGGTGTGGAGGCGGGAGTCGGGAGGTGCGCAGAAGCTGCGGGCTCGGCGCGAACGGAAGGCGTCACTCGGACAGGCGCCTGCAGGGAGGAGCCGCGGAGATGCGGCGCTGGCGGAGCGGCGGAGACGGCTGTGCGTGGGCCGCTTGCGGGCTGAGCTACAGGGAGGCGCGGTTGCGGTGGACGTTGCGGGCTCGGAGCTGGAGCTGGAGCGGTGGTCGAGGCGCGCGGTCAGCGAGGCGGCGCCGGGAGACAGGTACTGCTGGGCGCTGCAGGTACGGATTCTGCGCGAAATGGTACACCTGCGACCTGCAGGTACAATCGGCACGGGGGGGGGTCTACGGACCCCCCAAAAAACAAATGCCCCTTTTTTTTTTGATCTTTTTCAATTTTTTTTTTTCAATTTTTTTTGATTTTTCAATTTTTCAAACAATTTTCAGCGAAAAGGAAATTTTTTTTTTTGCGAATATTAATAAAAAAATTTCGAAATCCGTATAATATAGGCAGAAATGGAGAAAAAAAATTTCTCACCAAAATAGGCCAACTTTATAACCAAAATTCATGGAAATGGCCTTCCAGACGCAATGGAGAGGTCGGATCTGGTCTAGGACGCCTCCAAATGATGATGCTCCTCAGATCTGCCTCTTGACGTCGCAATAATGCCTCTTCAAGACGAATCAATGAAGCCCCAATAGCTCTGATACCATGTTGGATTTTGCCAAGATCAAGAGGTCAATGAAATGTACAAGATAGAGACATAATATGGGACAAGAATAAATTGTATTCTCATCAATAGAAAATGATCAATAATCAACTGGATTATCACCAATACAATGAATAGAGGCCTGCTTATATAGGCAAGGCCATATGGATGTATGAGCACACAAACATGACATGTGGCTCAATGAGAAAAAAGGGTAGGTAGGAAATAGGTGTGGGTAGGTAGGAGAAATAATATAATATTCCACATGAGGTGGATCACCCACTGAAGGTGGAATTATCACTCCACTATAAGTGGATATGATAGTGTAATAACAAGATCAACACCATAAGAGGTGGAATTTCTCCTACACACACTATCCTAATGTGGCACAAACACCCAAGTGTCTCATATCCAAACTACTATGAAATGCATTATCCTAAGTAAACTTAAGTAAGTGTAATAATATCCATGATGAATAATTATTTACACCAACAATTTATACACATGAAAAATAAGTCCATAAAAAATAAAATTGATCTATACATTGTAAAAGTGATTGTAATGCACAAAAATATATTTGACTCTTAAAAGAAATTGCCATAAAAATAATTTTTCTAATACATATGACTTAGATTGTTGTACCTATGTCTATAGAACCTAATGTTGGTGTCAACATTAATTATTTAGAAACATATTAAAAAATAAATTAATTTTTTTTTGTTAAGTCTGTAAGAACTTATTTTATCTAATATAGAAAGAAGAACAATGCAACCAAATTAGATCAATATCAATTTGAGTAAAATAAGGGTATAAGAAAAAAATTCAATAAAAAATAAGAAAAGAATACAAGATACACTAAAAAAAATGGTTCTATAATAAAACTCAACCTCCTAATCAACTTTCTTTACGACTACCTTATACCCTTTCTTCATTGTTCCATGCCACTCAAAATCTTCAAAATCACGATGAAATATGGATTAACTCACTCCAGAAAACCGGTTTGTAGTAACCCTAGTAATTATCCACTCTCATTGTTCCACCTTATCATTTGACCAAAATTGACGATATTCATGGGAACGGTTGGCCACAACGACAACACAATAGATGACAACACTGGATTTCCCCACCATCTGCCAACTATTGCTTGTGGGAGCACCGATTTCTGAAATGAGTGTCAGAGAAGAGATGTTCATTTAAAATTGGTAGTGCTCCATCTACTACTTGGCCAACAACAACAAGAAGCTCTGGCAGCACGCTCTGGAATAAAAAATGAGAATGAAAAAGCTCCATTTTCATTTACCAATGACCTAAGAGACTACTTAAGGAAATCAAGGTAAAACAAAACTTAAGTTAATATCAAAAAATATGACTCTTCTTCTACTTTCAAAGCAAAAGATGTTTTTGACTATTATTTAAAGATGTCTTCAAATATGTACCTTCAAAGTGCAAATGCAATTCCGTATTTTTGCATTGTTACAATATAAAAGTTGCATCCTTTTAAGTGTGTGTAGAGCACCAATGCCTTGTATGGTCTGCAGATTGCCACAAGTCTGAATTGTGCTTCATTTCAAATAGCTCAGTCGGTCAACACTTGGCAACTCATTTGGCTCCAGCCGTTCACTATGATCACAAATCGCTTCTATTTTCAATTCTCTGCATTCTACTATTTTGATTTCCACAAGTTTTGTTGGCAAAGTTACGTTCTATATCTTCCCAAATCTGACAATGCTAATCTTCTCAATGTATATTTGAAGTGCAGAGCATTTCAGTTCTTCAAGCTCCAGCAAATTGAAGAGTTCAAGACTTCCCAATACATACACCTCCTCAATGCCTAGTATCATCTGCAACTTCTCAAAACTCTAAATTGTAATCTGCTTCAAACAGCTCAATCAGACAATATTTGATAGCTCATGTATCCCAAGACACTCACTATCGTCACAAACCAATGCCACTATTTTCAGTTCTCTGCAACTTTCAATTACAAGTTCCACAAGTTTTGTTGGCAAAGTAATGTTCTACAGCTTCCCGCATTTGACAATGTTGATCTTCTCAAGGCAAGTTTGAAGTGCAAAACATGGCAGCTTTTCAACATCTGGACAATTGGACAATTGAAGACTTTCCAATGCATGCAGCTCCTCAATGCTTTGTGTATCAACTTAAGTTTTCACCTCAAAAGTAACTTGCAGCTTGTTAGTCCATCACGAAAATATAAAACTATAGGACCTCAAGCTTCAACCAATGAAACAACATGAAATAAAGCAAATAAAATGATTATACCTTCATGGATTATATCTCATTGTGTCCTAACCCCATCTTTCTTGGTTGCAGATGATTTGCTCTCAGACAAGAACTGGTAGCTTCCAAGATGGCAAGTGTGGAATGGACTGATAGATGATATGATATGCAAAAGCTATGCTATGAAAATGATTTATGCTAATTTTCTCAAAAACTCTAAAAAAATGCTTAGACAAATGAACTCACGAATACAAAGATTAATACTCCTAGTTAACTATAAGATTAGCTATTAGTTTCAAAAATGGCTTAGGAGACCTCTATTTATAGATTTTTGAGTGCATAAGCTTAGGTGGCAAAGATCAACAGTCATGATTAAAACTTGCAAATTGGATGGCTATGAAATAAGAGGTTAAGATGTGAGAGATAAAGGTGGAAGATGTTCCTCCTACACCTACAGGATGAAGGAAAAGGTGGAAGGAGAAGCCAAGTGTCAGAAGGCTCACCTTGACTGAGGATGAAGACTTGAGAGAATATAGGATAGTTGGAGAAGATTTAGGGATAAGAGGAAAAATGGACTCAACTCCATCCAAAGATGTAGGAAGGTTGGAGAAAATATAGGGAAGTTGAGAAATGGGTGTACGTACACATTATTTGAAGAATGATTTGAAAGTTGAAGATAACGATGTATTAATATTTAAAAATATTAATATCTTTAGCCACATGCTGGATGAGTTGGAAAAGGAGAAGATGATGTGGAGATGAGATGAGTTGGGAAAGGGAGATTAAATAATTAAGAAATTATTTAATTGATGAGACTATAGGATAGTACATAGGAGATAACTAAATATTAGATATTTAATTAATTGGTTTAGAAGAAAGGGATATAAATGAATTAATTAATTAAAACGTTTCAATTTAATTAATAAATAGAAGAATATAAAATAAATTAAATAAATTAACCTTTTCAAATTAACTATTTAATAGAAGAATAATAATTAAAAATATTTATTTAATTGCTCATAGCCAATTTTATGTGTATACATTTTGCCCCTCTTTGAAATGATGTTGAGACAACATTGTTTCAAAGATTAAATCAAGTCTCGACAATGCCCCTGACAATGAAAATCCTGATTGTGTGCCCCCTCGGGAGATTGATTATGAAAGTTTGAAAAATTTGATTAAGCGATTAATCTCACGATAATTGATTGAAAAGAGTTGATTAAAAATAGGCCCCTCCAATTAAATTTATACCCCTTCAATAAATCAAAAAGGTAAAATAAAATAATCTT
The DNA here is from genome assembly GCF_030272615.1 of Cryptomeria japonica. Taxonomy (NCBI): domain Eukaryota; kingdom Viridiplantae; phylum Streptophyta; class Pinopsida; order Cupressales; family Cupressaceae; genus Cryptomeria; species Cryptomeria japonica. Next base: position 2,571,512 of record NC_081407.1, on the reverse strand, counting down.
GGCCCATTTTATCCTCTTTTGCAATCGGTCATCTTTTGGAGAAAAAGATTTTGGAGTGCTGAGATGGCAAGATGGTGATCTAGTATGAGAACCATAGATTCGAGCATGTCCGTCGATATCAGAGACCTGTTGAGTACAACCCACCGATGAGTGACCTATCCCGAGCTGATTTTTTTCTTTCCGTACAAATTTTCCATATTTTTTGCATGATTTGGGATATTTTGATTTTGATTTTGATTTTCGTGGTTTAGTTTCTTGCTTTTGTTTGGTAGTTTAGCAATTTCGTTATTCAGGTGAACACTTCTGTTAGTTTAGTGCATGTGTCCTGTTTGTTCACACCTTTGTTATGTTTGTTAGCGCTTTTGTCCGGTTAGCACTTTTGCTAGTTAAGTTCGCGCATTTGTTTGCTATGTTACCGCATCTGATAGATTTAGCGCCTTTGTATGTTGTGTTCACTCAAATGATTAGTTTGTTAACGCATTCAATTGATTTAGTGCCTGTGTGTATTGCATTAGCGCAATTGTTTAGAAAGACAACGCTTCCATTGAAAATTGAACTTTTTGATTGATAAAATGTTTTAGTTTAGTCTGATAAATCGGATTAAACATTGTTGATGTGTCAATTTGATAGATTAATAGATAGTTGTTGATGATTGATCAATGGTTTGATTGATTTTATTTGATAGATAAATTCTTGATTGATTGCTTTGATTGATGTTTTGATCAATACGATAGTTGTTAGCTTGCTGATTGATGAGTTGATAGGAGCTCGAAGGGACCGATTTAGTCTCTGATAAAGAGCTTGATATGTTGATCATTGGATTGATAGCATGATTTGCTTGTTAGAAAAGATTTGCTTGAAATATTGATTTGATAGGATAGATGATTGATAGACAACTTGTTTGATTAAATAGGAGAAACTCGAGATTCTCTAGTGTCGGGAGAAATTCTCGGCTATGCGCCATTTAGTTCCAGAGTTGAGCCAGCATGAAATTAGACACATTGATGTGTGTGGTTTACATCACCTATTATACATGCCAGATATTACACATAACATGGGTCTTTTGACTGCATTGGCTGAGAGATGGCATAGCCAGCAAAACACATTTCACCTAACCATTGGTGAGATTAGTGTGATGCTCGAGGATGTATATAGGATCCTTCACATCCCTGTTACTGGCGAGCTTGTCCAATATGATTATTGTAGACACCCAAAATTGTCCAATCTAATTAAATAAATATTTTATTTATTTAATTATTGTAAAGCGGAAAATCGAACCCTAGGTGTTCCCCCTCCCCAACTCCAAGGAGAGAGAAGGGAGGTCACTAGGGTTGATGGTTTTCACTTGGGAGAGACTTTACATTCAAAAGAGGGATTGAAACCCACAAGATCCAATCCCACACAATGCAGGATTGGATTCTAAATGAGTTTCAAGGGTTGTGACATCAAGGATACCCTCTTTTGTAAAGAATGTAGATAAAATGATTGAACTAGGAATGCATGTAAAGTAGGAAAGATTCACTTATAAACAGAGATAGGGATATGGGATGAAGCTGCGGACCTGGAATTAGCAGTAAAATGTCGAGACGGTGCTGGTCTGCAAATTTTAGCGAAAGTTGACGGGACGATGGCGCTCGGAGTGCACACGGTCCTCCGAAAAATCCGCGAAACAAAGGGGGATCTGTTCGTCTCTGCACAAGGATTCCAGATCTTCAATTACAGCCGCATACTTGCAACCTACACACAGAAAAGAGAGGACGATTGGGGGGTTAGGGATTAGGGGTTTGCCTTTAGGTCAAACCCCAGTTTTGGAATTAACCAAGAAATGAGAATGTTGTAAATGTAAATGTTTGTAATGTAAACAAGTACTGATACCTTGTTGTAAGAATGTTTGTATTCTTACATGCGAAGGTGTAATGAATGTTGTATTTTGTATGTTGTAAGTGATCTCCTCTTCAATGGTTGAATCCTTGTCTTTGAATGCAACACTTAGCCTTGAATGGAGACTTAGAATACTCAATTGCTTGAAGGAATGCTTGAATGCTTGAATGTTTGAATCTTCAAATGTCGCTTTCGCGCCTTGCCCACATATGTTTTTTCTTCCTTTTTTGGAAGAGGAAATGTAGTTTATATACTTGTCAATTAGGGTTGAGAGACTGATTTTTCCGACCTTAGGCTGACCTAGAAACATTATTTTCCAATTTGCAAACTTCAAGACCCGATGCCCAAAAGGAGACCGGGCCCAAAGTAGGGCCAGGGACCAAGGCGTTGGGCGCCATGGTCCCACCTCCCGGGTCAGCAGGGTGCAAGGAGGGATCAGGCCAAGGTGCAGAAAAATGCAATTTTTGGTGTCGCAAGCAAGTTTCGGGGTCTCCATTCAGGTTCAACGTTGCGTCGCCATCGTGAAGACCCACATGCAGTCGAAATTGCAAGTGTCGCAATTTTAGGATGCTACAATTATCTAAGCTTAATTCTTCTATTAATTAAATAAATCTTTATTTATTTAATTAATTCATTTATCCTCTTCTAGCCTTATTTCTCATTTAAATAAATACATTTATTTATTTAAATTATCCTTTTCTTAAATTAAATAAATATTTTATTTATTATCTCACTCCTTCTATTAATTAAATGAATCTATTTATTTAATTAATTCATTAACCTTTTCTACCCATTCATTCATCTCTTAATTCATACACTACCTACCCCTTTCATTATTTTATTATTTCTTTTACCTACCCTCTAATCATAGCCGACCTCCTTTTACACCTCTCAATCTTATCCCTCCATTTCATATAGTTTCTTCTATATAAGATGATACTTCCTTCATTATCAACCCTAATCAATCATCCTAACTACCTGGCTAATCACTTGATCAATTTGACTACTTAGCATATGTGATCCTACTTGCAACCACATTCCGTTCTTTGTTGAGCTCTTGTGCACATAAAATATGAGAACAAATATATCAAGCAAGATCAATGGAGATCCAAACCCTATTGGACATGTTGTAATAACCCATCTTCATTTCCTATTTCATGTAATAACCCACCAAAATTGATTCAACAAAAATTGAGTATTTTTTTTTTTTCATTATGTTTTATTCAATTGCATACTCTGGGCGTCCATCCAATTAGGATTAGGCATTCATCCATTCGGGATGAGCTTCTAACCATACGGGTTAGGCAATTGTCCATATGGGACGTAAATTCCATCTATCCAATACGAGATAGGCATCTACCCATACGGGGTAGGCATCCATCCAAACGGGATAGGAGATGCTCTGGCCAGAGACTTAGACTCATCGGGACCATTCGGGTCCTGAGCCACTCACTAAGTACTACATTCTTCTAACAAGAATGCACTGAGGTCGCCGTCCTTAGGAGTAATTAAAAAATAACACAAGCTTGAATTCCGCCTCGGAATTTGGCTTAAAGCCTCGGGAAGTCAAGCGAATCCATACGGGATTCCTTCCGAGTATGCATTGAATTAAATTGATTATCTTATTTTTCATTTAGGATTCTTATTCAACCAAGCCTAGACCCCACCCACGAACGCCTGAGTACGAGGGACAACTCCGTCCCAAGACTGCCTACATACCCGCTTCGGCACGGGATCAAGGTGTAAAGTATGTAGTTCTATTTTCTAATCTAAGGTTTGATGTAAACTGATTTAATCTACTTTTTATCAAACATTTTTAATCCACTTCTTGTCAAAATCTGAAACTAATTTTTATCACGAATCTGAAACAATGAATCAAACAATTTAATCTACTTTTTATCAACATTTTAATCTATTTCTTATCAAAATCTGAAACTAATTTTTATCAAGAATCTGAACAATGAATCAAACAAATTAATCTACTTTTTATCAAACATTTTAATCTATTTCTTATCAAAATCTGAAACTAATTCTTAACAAAACACAAATGAATTTCATTCTCATGAAATAATTCAATCAAATCTAATCTACCACAAGAATAAGATGCACAAACTAAGTTTGAAGGAACCTGGGTGCTTGAAAATGGTGTAGAGTCTTCCTTGGTCCTCCAAATTGAAGAGAAGTCCTCCCAACAAAATCTTAGCTGCAAATGAAAATGGACTACAAAGGAGAATTTAACTTGCAGAATTTCTTATGGAATAGCCAACACTCATTTTGAAACTTGTACCTATTTTATAAAAGAAATTTCAAATTCCCACTACCTAATTTTTAATTGAAAAAAAGAGATTCTCTCCCAATTTGGCCTCCATGCAAATTGATTAGGCTTAGTGGGAGGAGTTACATGCAAGGTGGTGGAGAAGCCTCTAGAAGCTTCTTATTCCTCCTACAACATGTGCCTTAATTTGGGTGAGGGAAATTAAATAACAAATTAAAAATATATATGTATTTTCCATGTGTGTGTGGTTTATTATTTTTATTCCCTTACAATATTCATTCAATAATTTATCCAAGGAATTATAATAGAGTTTGTATTTAAATCAAAAAGGTGATAAAGGAGGGTTGTGACATCCTCCCCCCCTTAATTTGTGCATCGTCCCGATGCACTTATTAAATGCATTCAAAAGAGTTTATAGTTCATGTTCAAAACAAAAAAGGAAACAGCTGTTGCATCTCCTTAGTATCCTCCCACGTGGCATTCTTTTCGTCATACTGGTCCCATTGCACTTTGCACTGATCAACCTCTCTGTTGCGCAACTGGCACTGGCGCCTCTCCAAGATTCTGAATGGCTCTATCATTATTCCCCCCATTTCTTGGACCTGTAAAGCATCCCAATTCAAAATGTGTTTCTCATCAGGTACATACTTTTTAAGAAGAGATACATGGAAGACATCATGGATTCAGCTCAATTGGGGAGGTAAGGCCAACCGATAAGCAACTGGATTAATTCTTCCCAATATTTCAAAAGGTCTGACATATCGAGGTGCAAGCTTAGTCTTTTTCCCAAATCTTATGGAACTCTTGTGTGGCCTAACCCTTAGGAAGACTTTCTCTCCTACTTCAAACTCCCTTGGTGTTCTGTTTTTGTCTGCATAACTTTTCTGCCTATCCGAGGCTTCCTTCAATCTTTGCCTAATTTCCTTAGTTTTCCTTTCCATTTCCTTCAGCATATCTGGTCCAATAATCACCTTATCTTCAAGACTATCCCAACTCAAAGGTGTTCGACATGGTCTACCATACAAAGCTTCAAAAGGTGCCATTCCCAAAGATGTTTGATATGTATTATTGTAGGCAAACTCTACCAAAGGTAGGTACTCTTCCCATTTCCTCTGTTGGTCCATGCAGTACATGCGAAGCAGGTCTTCCATAATCTGATTTGTCCTTTCTGTCTGACCGTCGGTTTCCGGATGGTATGCGGTGCTAAAATTTAGTTGAGTTCCTAGAGCTGATTGAAGAGTGGTCCAAAACCTGGAAGTGAATCTTGCATCTCTGTCTGATATGATTTTCTCGGGTATTCCATGCAACCTAACTATCTCCTTAACGAAGCGTCTAGCCAAGGTGGGTGCATCATCCGTCAGATTTCCTGGTATAAAATGTGCCACCTTAGTGAGTTTGTCAATTACCACCATTATGGCATCATGCCTAGAAGGTGACATGGGTAACCCTTGTACAAAATCCATGCTAATAACTTGCCACTTATGTTGAGGTACATCGTGCAATTGCAACAATCTAGCTGGGTGTCTATGTTCTGCCTTTACTCTTTGACACTCCAAACATTTAGCTACATACTTGAGAATATCGCTCTTCAACCCTTGCCAAAAGTATAGCTTCTTTAGATCTGCATAAAGTTTGTTAACTCCTGGGTGGCCTGAATAAGGGGCATCGTGAGCCTCCGAAAGGACTACTTCCCTTAAGTTCCCTGAATTAGGAATATAGATTCTATTATTATATCTGAGCAACCCATCTTCATCAAATGTGTACCCTTCGACCTTAGGGTTGGTCGGGTTGTGTCTTATAGTTAATTTGACTCGCTCATACCATGGGTCATGTCCTTGTTCATCCATTACTTGCCTTTTGAAAGAGGTTTTGAAGGTTGCTATAGTCATCAAGTGTCTCCTCCTACTTAAGGCATCTGCCACCCTATTTTCTTTTCCCTTAATATATTCAATTTCAAAATCATATTCACTTAGAAACTCTAACCACCTTCTTTGTCTGGCATTTAAGTGAGGTTGGGTAAAGATGTATTTTAGTCCTTGGTTGTCCGACTTAAGCTCAAAGTGCTTCCCTAGTAAGAAGTGTCTCCACTTTTGCAGGGCATGCACAATTGCTGCCAACTCTAAGTCGTGGGGTGCATAATTGACTTCATGAGTCTTTATCTTCCTAGATTCGTAAGCCACTACTCCTTCATCTTGGACAAGTACTCCTCCTAACCCTTCAATAGAAGCATCTGTTATGACTGTGAAGTGTCCATTTGGATCTGGTACCTTTAGAATGGGTGCTGAAGTTAGTTTTCCTTTCAAGATTTGAAATGCCTTATCACTTTGCTTGGTCCATACAAACCTTTTGCCCTTCCTTTGCAACGAGGTGATGGGGTTTGCTATCTTAGAGAATCCTTCCACAAACCTCCTATAGTAACCTGCTAGCCCCATAAAGCTTCTTACCTCTGAAACATTCTTAGGGATTGGCCATTCTACTATCGCCTTTATTTTATCTGGGTCGACTGCTATTCCTTCCTTTGATATTATATGCCCAAGATAGTGAATCTTTTCCTCAAAGAAGGCACATTTGGACAATTTTCCATATAACTTATGTTCTCTCAATCTTTGCAAAACAATTTGTAGGTGCATTAAATGTTCCTCTTCATTTCTAGAGTAAATCAATATGTCATCCAAAAATACCAAAACAAACTTATCCAAGTAGTCATGGAATACACTATTCATCAGGTTCATGAATGCAGCTGGGGCATTAGTTACTCCAAAAGGAACTACTGTGAATTCATAATGTCCATATCTCGTCCTGAAAGCTGTCTTCGGAATGTCTTCTTCCCTAATTCTGAGTTGATGATACCCTGACCGAAGATCTATCTTTGAGAAAACTGCCGCTCCTTTCATTTGGTCAAAAAGGTCCTCTATGCGAGGTAAGGGATACCTATTCTTTATGGTGACTTTGTTCAACATCCTATAGTCGATGCATAGCCTTAAGGTTCCATCCTTCTTCTTAACAAATAAAACTGGCGCTCCCCATGGTGATACACTTGGCCTTATTAATCCCTTAGCTAAGAGTTCCTCTAATTGCATTTTGAGCTCTTGTAATTTGGTTGTGTTCATCCGGTAAGGTGCCTTTGATACTGGTTCAGCTCCTGGGAGTACTTCGATAGAAAAGTCAAACTTTCTCTTAGGGGGTAAACCGGGTAGTTCTTCTGGAAAAACATCCTTAAACTCCTTTAAGAAAGGGGTATTTTCAAATGTTGGTGTATTTTCCTCCTTTCCTTCATCAATTTCAACCATAAAGATTTGTCCCCCTCTTCTCCTTTCCTTCTTTAATTGCATTGCTGAGATAGTTTCTATATTAATGGGTTTAAACTTTCCTTGGATTTTGACCCTTTTCCCCCCATCATCCAAACATTCAACAACTTTGCTATAACAATCTACATTAGCTTGATGGTCTGCTAACCAACTCATTCCCATAATTACATCATATAATCCTAAGGGTGCCACATAGAGATCTACCCTTGTTTCGAACTCAGGGAATTGTACCCTTGCCCTCGGTAAACACTTAGTTACTTCTCTAGTTGCCTTATCCCCATATTGAACCGTCCATGATGACTCCATTTGATTAACTTTTAATGCATATTTGTTCACTAATTCAGGTGAGATGAAACATTCAGATGATCCAGTGTCAATTAGAATTGATATTGGTTGTTCAAATAGTGTACCTGTAGTTTCCACGGGAACATTCTGGTATCTTCTTCTTTGGTTCCTAACCGCTGCATGAATCCTCTGTTGGGGCCCTTGTTGGGGTTGATTGGCTCTAATTTGTCCTTGCATCCTGGGGCAATCTCTAGCAAAATGATTTTCCCCGCACATAAAGCATCCGCCTGGAGGACCTCTCCTACCTTGATTTCTAGGGGGATCATTCCTTGTTTCGTTTCCCCTGGGTGGATAAGTTATCCTATTCTGCTGGTCATTCCTGTTATAGTTGCCCCTGTTATTATTGCCCCTGTTGTTATTGCCCCTATTATTGTTGCCCCTGTTATCATCATTTCCATTCCTCTGATATTGGTTAGGCGGTGGTCTCCTTTCGGAAGAGTTATTCCTTTGACCCTTGTTGAAATTGGTGTTTCCATTGAATTCTTGCTTCCTTTTAAATGAGTGGTTCCCATTATAGTTCCGTCCTGCTAGTGTTTGAATCTTCCTCTCTTGCCTTAGGGACTTTTCAAGTACTTCATTCATATTTCTGGGTCCATGCATATCAACCTCTGCCCTTATGTTGGTATTCAGCCCCAAAATGAATTTCCTTGCTTGGCCTTCTTCATCCTTTTGGTACATAGGCACATATTTAAGCAACTTGGCGAACTTATCCCAATATTGTTGAACGGATAGGGACCCTTGACGTAGATTATGGAATTCTGTCACTTTCTCATCAAAGAACAATTGAGGGAGCCACCTATCTCGAAAATGGTGAACAAATTGATCCCATGTGATCGTATCCCTGTTATACCCATTTTGTTCCTTGGTGTTGGTCCACCAACTAGCCGCCTCCCCTGTGAGTTGATAGGAGCCCCATAAAGCCTTGGTTGTTTCGCTAAAATCTCTTAGCTCAAAATATTTTTCCATTTCATTTAGCCAATTCTCAGCCCCTTCACCAATTTGCCTCCCATCGAACTTAGGAGGGGTGATTTTCTTCAAATCCTTGGAGAGTTCCAATATGTTATTTTCCTTCCCATTACCCACCACATTTCCTTGATTGCTACCAGGGTTTCCATTCTCGGTACCACTTCTATTCTCATAGTCATTCTGCCTTTCCCTAAGGTCCTGCAGTGATTGTTCCAGGAAGTTGATTTTATCTCTTTGTTCGGTTAGAAGGTCGATTATAGCTTGGACCCCATCTCCGTTATTCCCTAGGTTGTGTCGAACCTCTTCATGATCTTCCTCATGGTTTCCTTCATGGTTTTCCTCATGGTTTTCCTCATGGTTTTCCTCCCTTTGACTCCTAGTACGTCTTCCATTACCCCTTCCTCTTCCTCTTCCTCTTCCTCTTCCTCTTCCTCTTCCTCTTGCCATTCTAGGTTTTACCTGAAAGTTAAATTATGTAGTTAGTTTTTTTTTTTGTGTGTGGAATAAAATTTAATTTCTATTATTGTAAAACATTCCCTTAGTTGAATAAATTGAAGTGAGCACAAAGCCTAGATTTGAACCTTTGCTCTGATACCACATGGAATAACCCATCTTCATTTCCTATTTCATGTAATAACCCACCAAAATTGATTCAACAAAAATTGAGTATTATTTTTTTTTTTCATTATGTTTTATTCAATTGCATACTCTGGGCGTCCATCCAATTAGGATTAGGCATTCATCCATTCAGGATGAGCTTCTAACCATACGGGTTAGGCAATTGTCCATACGGGACGTAAATTCCATCTATCCAATACGGGATAGGCATCTACCCATACAGGGTAGGCATCCATCCAAACGGGATAGGAGATGCTCTGGCCAGAGACTTAGACTCATCGGGACCATTCGGGTCCTGAGCCACTCACTAAGTACTACATTCTTCTAACAAGAATGCATCGAGGTCGCCGTCCTTAGGAGTAATTAAAAAATAACACAAGCTTGAATTCCGCCTCGGAATTTGGCTTAAAGCCTCGGGAAGTCAAGCGAATCCATACGGGATTCCTTCCGAGTATGCATTGAATTAAATTGATTATCTTATTTTTCATTTAGGATTCTTACTCAACCAAGCCTAGACCCCACCCACGAACGCCTGAGTACGAGGGACAACTCCGTCCCAAGACTGCCTACATACCCGCTTCGGCACGGGATCAAGGCGTAAAGTATGTAGTTCTATTTTCTAATCTAAGGTTTGATGTAAACTGATTTAATCTACTTTTTATCAAACATTTTTAATCCACTTCTTGTCAAAATCTGAAACTAATTTTTATCACGAATCTGAAACAATGAATCAAACAATTTAATCTACTTTTTATCAACATTTTAATCTATTTCTTATCAAAATCTGAAACTAATTTTTATCAAGAATCTGAACAATGAATCAAACAATTTAATCTACTTTTTATCAAACATTTTAATCTATTTCTTATCAAAATCTGAAACTAATTCTTAACAAAACACAAATGAATTTCATTCTCATGAAATAATTCAATCAAATCTAATCTACCACAAGAATAAGATGCACAAACTAAGTTTGAAGGAACCTGGGTGCTTGAAAATGGTGTAGAGTCTTCCTTGGTCCTCCAAATTGAAGAGAAGTCCTCCCAAAAAAATCTTAGCTGCAAATGAAAATGGACTACAAAGGAGAATTTAACTTGCAGAATTTCTTATGGAATAGCCAACACTCATTTTGAAACTTGTACCTATTTTATAAAAGAAATTTCAAATTCCCACTACCTAATTTTTAATTGAAAAAAAGAGATTCTCTCCCAATTTGGCCTCCATGCAAATTGATTAGGCTTAGTGGGAGGAGTTACATGCAAGGTGGTGGAGAAGCCTCTAGAATCTTCTTATTCCTCCTAAAACATGTGCCTTAATTTGGGTGAGGGAAATTAAATAACAAATTAAAAATATATATGTATTTTCCATGTGTGTGTGGTTTATTATTTTTATTCCCTTACAATATTCATTCAATAATTTATCCAAGGAATTATAATAGAGTTTGTATTTAAATCAAAAAGGTGATAAAGGAGGGTTGTGACACATGTGATGGTATAATCTTTGTGATTTCATTTGATTTGCATTGTCTTAGGTAATCTTCATATGTTATGGTGGATCTTTGTTGTTGTTAGGCTAGGGTTTTGTGGTTGAATTCATTTAGCCTTTCAATATTGTTAATATTCTTATCCATTTTCACCATATACAATTACCATGATCTAGGTGGTACTGAGGCGTGTAGGGCAATGTTTGGAGATCAGAGCATTGATGGTAGAGAGATTCGATGGGAGGATATGATCATGCACTATGAGACTCTCCCAATGATACTTGTAGGTTTGATTGGTAGTTTCATCTGTCCTGGTAGGAGATTGTGAGGTTTTGTTGTTGGATGGGGAGGCATTCTGCAGACCATGATGCAACACCGTATGTGTTATGCATTGGGTATTTACAAGTTGGCACATCTTTATCATGATTTACCACATGTTGTGTATGATGGCAGAGCTAGTCTCTCTACTCATTGCACACTTCTCCAGGTCTGGTGTTGGGAGCACATTGTTGTTACTCAGCTAGTGCATGATAGAGTTAGAGGTGTGGTCACCCGTTTGTCTATTTGTACAAAGGTATCATTACTCAGCCTAAGCTGGGTAAGCTAGAGTATTGGAGATGGGTACTTGATTCCATGGATACTGTTATTTGGAGGCCATATATTCATTGTGAGCCTTAGTTGGAGGACACTCGTATATTACCATTGATTTTACAGAGTAGATATTTGATCGGTTGTACTCCTTTTATTATTGAGAGGTAGTTATTTCGTTGCATTTTGAGACAGTTTGGTATTATTCAGCATATGCCTTCTGGTGTTGCCATGTATGCGCGTCGATACAAGGACATACTTGATTGGGGTCCTTCTTTGTCATTTGAAATAGCATACACAGAGTTTTTGGTTGTTCCCATTGTTGCTTATGATTTGAGACCACATATTTTAGATGCAGGGATCACAATAGATTATGCACAATACCTTTTGTCACATCCATTCCTTCGCATCACTGATCCTGTGGACCCTCCTCCCAGCTCAGGAGATGAGGAGTTAGATTCAGATGATCCTGTTGTGCGGAGGCATAGATGGAGATGAGAGCTCAAAGCTGCTCGTGAGGTTGGAGGAGATGAGGGGGATGATGGCGATGATCAAGGAGGGAGGAGAGGACGGAGAGGAGGCAGGGTTAGAGTCTGAGGAGGACCTTTTGGACAGATTGGTCAGGTTGGCAGGGTAGGGAGGCCACCTCCTATGGCATGGAGAGATTCAGGTCAGGTTGGGAGGGATGCAGGCAGAGAGGGGATTGGAGCAGATAGAGGATTACCTTCTCCTGTATTGGGTAAAGGTGGTGGATCGGACATAGGTCGGGGGAGGGGAATTTATTTTGGACAGATCTGTCCAGATCCTTGGGTGATAGAAGCTCAAAGAGGTTGGGATTAGGGAGAGGATTCAGAGGATGAGGTGCCACTCATTTGTCGATAGATCATGAGATCCACTTGGGTTTAGACTCCAACAGGTGGAGAGACAGGAGAGAGGGGTGATGAGGAGGGTATGTAGGATATACCTCAGCATGAGACCATGAATGACCTTAGAGCGCAGATTGATTAGCTCAAAGTACAGGTACATGGTCTCACTGTTGAGAGAGATATAGCTCTGAGGAGATAGTGAGATGTATAGGATACACTCGATCATATATAGGGGGTTGGTTTTGGCACACTCTCAGTCGACACTGTTAGGGCGTTAGCCCAAGTTGGGAAGGAGACAACGCATTGGCAGAGATTATATGAGGATCTGGTCTCAAAGAGCCAACGAGTAGGTAGCTATGTGACTACAGTCAGGATGGATACCAACAGTGGTGGGGTTATGGGGCCTCCTCAGAGGGATCAAGGTGCAGGGCCATCTGGTGGGTCTTCTCATCCACATCCACAAAGACTGACAAATTCAGGCAGGAGTGGCACAGGACATCCTTGATTTGAGACTTGAGCTATTTTATGAGACATTGTATGCTATTGATTACTGCTTTGATATCATTGTATACTTGGACTTTTTATGTTTATGATGATATGCATACATGGACTCTATATGATAATTTGATTCATGATTTATTATGCATGCTACTATGATGGTGATCTATATGCATTGATTACATGGATGATGCTATGATGATCTTCTTTTCCTTTCTTTATGTCTTATGATGATCTATATGCCTTGATGATATGATGATGATGTTTCTATGATTTGCATGATCTATATGCAAATAAAAATGATTCTATGATGCCTAACTTACATGATGAAATACAATAACCTACATGGAAATGCTTATAATGATGACTTAAGCAATGCATGTTTATTTTTATTCCATGATGTACATGCATATGATGATGAAATGTTTAAATGATACTAATGAAATGTATTTGATTTTGATTTTGGATGCAATTTGATATTTATAGATGATAAATGTAAATGCCTAACAATGATGATGAATAATATGGTTAATGAATCTAAATGCACAAATGCAATTAAATGAACCTAATGGATAAATGATTCTGAAGAAACTAATGATGACTAAACCTAATGCAACTAATAATGATATGATCAATGCAAATGTCACTCTATTCAAACTAATGTAATCCTAATGCAACGACTGCAACTAATAAATGATGAATGATGAATGATGAATGATATGATGATATGCAAACCTAATGATTTGAAAGATGAAATGAACCTAAATATTTGAATACAACCTAATGCAACTTAATATGGTCAGTGCAAATTGTTTTTGTTTGTCGAAATATAATCAATCTTTATTTCGATGGTTGATCTCAAATGAAATGTGATGAAATGCTTATATAATGCAACTGACAATGAATTCTTATAATGAAAATGATAATGAACTAATCTAAAATGATCTAACTTAAATGATACTGCCATTCCTCACATGCTTTCTTGTAACAGTGCTTGATTTCATCATTGAGCTTTTAAAATGTTGTAAGAAAATACAAGCAACTTGACGTAATGATTCAAGTTGACCTGAGTACTTCTTACATGGATTTTGATATAGAAAGTTAATACAAGTAGCTTGATATGATGAATCAAGTTGACTTGAGTATTTCTTGCAGAATGGACAAGGATTATCCACTTTCATGCATAACTCTGAAAGTCCTCCATGATCTTTTGCCGATCATATCCTTAGACGAGTGCATACCTTACTAAGAGATAAACCGCAGACAACAAACAAAGAAAATAATCATGCCCCATCATAGCTCCTCTAGTCATGGACATCATTGAGTTGCATAGGGTACATGATTAGCAAAAAATCGAGATATAAACATTGGATCATGTATGTCGTGTTGGGTCTCAAATCAACAGATTGGATAGGTTCTAAGGAAATGCCAGTCCCTATGGTCAAACCCTCCAATTAACTTGGCCAACATGTAGAGTGAACCTGTTTGGTTGCTTACTCTCTCACTTTAGGCTCTGCAGGACCTAGGCGGGTATACCTATTCACTGAATGTCTCCAATAAACAGTGCTCTTTATAGCAGATATGTTATCCTAATCTGATATCTCCTGATCTTGAAATGGCATGAGTTCCTTGAATGGAGATATAGCAGACGAGTTCAAGATTGTTGTTATGATAATTGTTTGCTTTGTGTTTCTTAATTACTTCTATAGCTGTCAAAATAACTAATTATGAAAGAAATGATGAGTATAACTTGAGATTTTAGCCAGTGCCTTCTTCACTGTTTGGGTTACAGAGTCATCACAATTTTCTTCAGGACTTATAGTGCGAATTTGTGAGACATTTTTTTAATTCATCCCTTATGAACCTGTCAGTTACTATTTCTTTTAAAACCAAATGAATGCTTATATTACGTGCTGATTGAGTGAGTTTAACCCTACCCTTAAGGGACCAGTCAATTAAGCTTTGCAAGGAACAATTACAATCCACAAGCAAAACTTTTGTTGCAACATTATAACATAAAGCATAGATTTGATCTTAAGAATATGAATAACCTTATCTTTATCAGATAATATCACAGACGATTGCCAAAAGAAAATGAAATAATCCACAACACATATGCAGGGAAACAATTGATCAAGATTTGTATTCCATTGAAGTTCGTACATAGAAGACTTACAGGCTGTCGTTTTTTCGCTCTTAATCCTATCTAATATCTATCACCTACATTACAAAAATCATTCTCATATATATATGAGGATGAAAGCTCTTCATGAAGAGACACGACCCTTTACAAAATTAATCATTAACTTGAACATTTCTAAACTTAAGTAAAAAGAGATTCAAAAGCCCCAAATGATGAATGTAATCATCGTCTTTAAATGTTTTCATTCGAGGCGTTTGCTTTTTCAATTCATCCCCCAGCGTCAGATACTTGAATATTATCTGGTTGACGGTAGGGGCCATATCCTTACTCCGATCAATTTCTGACAAGGCCCAATCCTTGACGCTGATAAGTTCTTTTCGCAAATCCTCCAAGGTTATTACCTCTCCTTCCTTGTAGACGGAGGGCATTCCAACGGGTTTTTCATCATCTAATTCTTTTAAATCTCTTCTCAGCATATCTTCGAGTTTGACATGATTGTCCATATACGCATTGCCCTCAGTCTCGTCTTCTGGTGTCATGGTATCGACATTGCTTAGCACTCCCTGCAATCGTGCTCTTAACCGTTCATGCTCTGTTAGCGCTTTTATCGTTCCATTGTAAACTGTCCAATACGGTTTGACCTGTAAGAGCATGGTGTTAAACCGATGTCCTACAATGTCGTTGACCAATTTGTCCATCTTTTGTTGGACATTATCTGCGCGTTTATTGGCTTTTTCTGCCTGATATTTCCAGTATAGAGCATCAGAGACATCATCCAAGCTGCGTCCTGCGGGGTATGAGGTGTATTCGCTGATAGGAGTCCCCGTCTCTAATTGCAAAACCTTTGCTTGCAGCTTCTGATTTTCCTCCTTGGATTTTTCATATAATCCCTTGTATGTAACGTTCTCTCTGACCAAAAACTCTGTCTGGTCCAAGTTCAATCTTGCAACATCCAGGTTGAGCTTTGCAGTGACCCTAGGATCAGTTTTTCCAACCTGATGAACCATGAGATGCCCAAAGGTTTCTTCTATATCCACAATGATTGGCCTCTTCCCCTTTGGATATAGTGCCCACTGTAGGAGAGCATTTTTTGTCTGGATCATATCCAGAGCCTAGGAACAGTTTATCTACCTCCTGGGGCAACACCTGTTGATTCAAATCTTGTTTTTTCAAAAAGCCATCAAATAAGAGTGCTGAGTTAATGTCCCAACCAGAGAAGATGATCACACCTGCCTCTTTTAATAATTTCCTCCCCTTTTCAGGAGTCATGTCTTTCATGAGGATATCAATTTCATCCTGTAATCTTTTCATCTGTTCCTCCTCTGGTTTTCCAGCCATGCTTCGTTTGACATGAGCCCCTTTGTATTGATATAAAAATGAAAGGAATTCCCTAGAAGAGGCGAATCCATCATCAGCAACAAAGTCCTCATGCTCAGTCATTCTTATGTCAACAACATCCTTGATGTTGATTTCTCTTGTGTCCATGTTCATTTCTGTTTCGAAACCAGGAGGATAATCCTCTCTAGGAGAATCAGGTGGGATACTACTGGCGGTTGATTTCGGTGACATGTGAGCTAGGGGCTGACTGTCCTTCTTAGTATTAATGAAGTGAAGGAATTGTGAAGGAACTCTGTGCATAATTTCAGCTTCATGTTGAAGTAGCCTTTTAGCCACTTCCAGAGGATCTTGGAGATTTCCAATTAGGTGTCCATCTATCATTCCCCTTGCCCTTTTCCATTTGTAGGCCTCCCAGACTAACTCACTCTTTCCTTTTAAAGCTTTGGCCTCTTCTCGCTCAAGGTTCTTAATTAGGTCGTCTGGCGCTTTGGCCATATGTATCCCAGCTTTGAGTTTCTGTGAGGCTCTGGCAGCTCTTATATATCCTTCGGGATCAAAATTCTCCCTAGGCTCACCCAGAGTCATGCCATAGTAATTTAATTTATTCTGTAATAAATGATAACTCTTTGAACTTTTGACAATGAAATCAGAGAAAACTAATAGACCTGGAACAATAGATTGTTTACCAAAATCAGTTAAATGTTTAGCACTGGCAATAGACAATTGCCTTATAATCTCCAAGCTAGCCACTCTGTTTGGCACCGTAATTGGAAGCATGTGGGGTTGCCCTTCATATCCAAATACCCTTATCTCTGTGTGATTATCATGGCAATACCAATCACCCCAATTATGTTCAATCTGTGACTCTGGAGAGAAATCCTTTGGCCTGAGGAACCTCTTGATTTCAGGGGACAAAGTATAATCCCTGTGTTGTCCAAAAGCTGCACTGAGAGGTTTCACAAAGTATTCTTGAAAATGCCAATATTGGTTGTTCATAAACCTCTGGTCCCATGCTGATACCCACAACTGAACCGGCTTCTTCAGACCATTCTTATCATAAGACCTAATGCTGAACTCATCTGGCCAGAAGTTAATTTCTTGTCCACAATAAAGAAGAATATGCATTAGCATGGAGTATAATGAAAAGTGAACATTCACAAGGTCTCCTTTCAATTTTTCCAGCCCATGATTCAAGGCATCCACAACATAAGTAGCAAAATCAAATGACCTAGGGTCTTTTGATTGAATATTAGCACACAGAACCATAACCCCAATATCCATGAGTGGATGAGCCTCTAGGCCTAGTACTTGGGCTGCAGCATAATACGTATATTTGAAATATGGATGGAAGTGGTTGACATCAAATGGCACCTTGTCACCTTTGCCAAACTGAACAAATGACCCACCCACTTTTGGCCTGTGAACAGGTAGCCTCCAAGTCCTGTAGATATTTTCCAAACTAAAGAATTCCTGTGAAAGTTTCTTCATATCGATGCTCTCCTCGACCTCCCAGTCTAGATCAAAAACCATATCAATAGTCTTCTTGTTGATTACTACTAATGTATTCCCTCTGTAATCACATATGGTTTTAGTTCTCGGGTTGTAGCAATCTACCAGAGCTTTCATTAATTCTACGTCTACAAACACATTTGGAACTACTAATTTGCCTAAGTTTTTCTTCCATAGATTGCTTATGGGTTCAGGTGCATCCCTTCTTTTGTAACCAAACAAAAATAACTCATGCCCTCTTATCTCAGTCCAAATGTCTCCTAGATTTTCAAATCTGTCCTCTAATCCTTCTTCTTCACTTTTAATCTTTTTGGACCTTACACTAGACGATGGACACTGGTCTAATAAGTCCTGAGTCAGAGCTCTCCCCTCTTTCTTCTGTCTTTTGGGCTTCTCTTCAGGGTTTAACTCTTTTCCTTTCCTACTCTTTTTAGAAGAAGAAGACGAAGGTTCCATAGTTACAGCAAATAAGAGAGATAACACTTACTTGGTAGAATGCTCACTTTTCTGGTTGTCGTTTGCAAATCTCTGCAAGTTCTTCACAGCTTCCAATCTCTCAGCATCGATCTGATTCTTGCGAGAATTCACTCAGTTCAACTGTGATTGTATGGGCAACTTGCGCATAGTTAATGTTCTGCATCCATAACGGCTACTCAAGTGTTTAAACTTAATTGCAGATGTGACACTTTTCATTTGGGCCTTTAATTCTTTCGTGGGAAGTACAGTTCGCTCAAAGTGTGCGCGTTTCAAGTTATCGATGAAACCCTTGTCTTCGGCCGAGTGTTCAAACTTTCCATCGAAAGCTCATTTTCTTCGATACAACTGTTTCGGTGTATGGCTCATGTCGAGAGGCCACTTTTAAGACTCATCAAAATCACCTTTTCATCGATAGACCCCCTTTTCGACAAGTTGCTCGTGAGTTTCATCGATGCCATACTTTCGATGAGTTTCTTTCTTCGGTGAAGGCTTATGAGTGTTCATCGATATCCCCTTTTCATCGATATCCTTTTTTATCGATGAAACAACTTTTCTTTTGTTCGACACCACGTTCATCGATGAAACTTGCATTTCGATAAATGTCTCTTGAGTTTCTTCGGTAACGACATTCCTTCGAAATCACCTTTTGCCTTTTTCGCTTTTTTCTTTTACCTTTTCGATGAAACTCGGAGTATCGATGAGCGGTTTCTTGCGTTCATCGAAGGTAACTTTTTGCCGAAATACCTTTGCTTAATGCTTTATATGCCCTGTGTCGATGAAAACGCTCTTTCGATGAAACTTCTCCTGCAGTGCTCGATACAGTTTACTGGCCGAAATATCCATTAGCCTTCATACTTATGGAAACATATGTTATATATATATATATTTTTTTCAAAAATAGTGCTCAACATGTCGCACATATGTTCTCATAGTCATTAACTGATATAATCATCTTGATAAATGATCATTGATAATCCTTCATTACTTGCTAGTTGAATCTTTGTATTCTGAGTTGCGCGATTCAGTTGTTACAAATGTCTTGATCTTCATTGCCTTGTCGTTTGTTTCAAAACCCTAGGTGTTTTTGGTTTTTCTAAGTTTTGAATGTTTATGAATTTTCCAAAGCTTTTAAAGATGCCCTTAGCAAAAAGATTTTAGGATTTTTCCCCCAGCGGAAACAAACTTTATGATGAATATACAAAGGATGATACAAACCATTATGGGATGCAGATACATATATGATCGATTCTGATAAAATCCAAGACAATGACTACCCTAAGTATGTCAAAGATTGATAATTGTTGATAAGTTGCATATATCCTACTAATGGTTCATAGAAATGGATGTGATAGATGAAATGGATATGCTAGGATGGATAAATGCGCAAAGCGATCTCATAGATGGAAGAACCCACTTTCAAATAGCGCACGTTTACCAGGTTTTCACCATCTAAATTTGTTGCATTATTTTTCACATACATTTGATTTTGATTTTGATTTTTTAAATTGTTTTTCGCTGTTTTACACTGTTTTTGTATTTTCCTTTTTATACTTTTTAGGGATTTTTGTTTTTATTTTTATTTTTAGGATTTCCCTACCTTTTCACTGTTTTTTAGTATTTTCTACTGATACTTTTAAGCATAGAATTTCTTCAGATGCATAGTATTGATAGGCTCATCGAACTAATCACCTTCTGATGTAGATAATTTGTATGCTCCTGAACCATATGCTGCTACCACGACAAAGGGACCCAACTAGTTTGGCTGGAATTTACCTTTCTTTTCTCGATCTTGTTGATTGCGTGGATTTTCTCTTAGGACTAGATCTCCAATTTGAAAAATTCTTGGCTTAACTCAATGATTGTAACTTCTCGCCATCCTTTGTTGATATGCCTTTAAATGATCTGAAGCATTTTGGCGATGTTCTTGAATCAGTTCAAGTTCTTGAAGCCTAAAGACTCGTTGTTATTCCTCTGGGATAAGACCTTTCAAAGACACCTGTAGAGAAGATATCTCTACTTCTACTGGTAATATGGATTTTGACCCATAGACTAGGCAATATGGAGTTGCCCCCATTGGTTTGAAAATGCAGGTTTGGTATGCCCATAGAGCAGGATTTAGCTGAATATGCCAGTCTTTACCAGCTTCATTGATTGTTTTCTTGAAGATCTTTAGGATTGTTTTGTTTGATGCCTCAACTTGACCATTTCCCTATGGATAATATGATGTTGAGAACCTATGTTGGATTTGAAATCACTCACATAGTTATTTCACGTCTTGATTCTTAAATGGCCTCCCATTATCAATGATGATGGTCATAGGGACTCCATAGAGACAGATTATGTAGTTCAAGATGAATGATGATATTTTCTTTCCTGTCACCTTTGTCAAAGGTACTGCTTCAATCCATTTAGTGAAATACTCAGTAGCAGTCAAAATGAACTTATGTCCATTAGAAGATGAAGGATTTATCTTACCCACTAGGTCAAGACCCCATTAGGAGAATGGCCATGATCCTGCCATAGGATGCAATTCTTGTGTTGGTGCATGGATGAGATTCCCATGGATATGACATTGTTTGCATTTCTTGGCATATGTAAATGAATCTCTCTCCATAGTAGACCAATAGTAACCCAATCGAATAAGTTTCTTAGCCAACGTTAAGCCACTTGAGTGTGTGCTACAAATACCTGTGTGGACTTCGTTAAGAACTTTATCAGATTCTTCATGTTTGAGACACCTCAGTAAAGTGCTATCTATACCTCGTCTATATAAAGTATCAAAAATGATAGTATAACGGGATGACTGGCAGATAAAATTTATTTTTTGATTGAAGGATAGGTCTGGGGGAAGGATATTCTCCTTCGGGTATCGATAAGTTTGGCTATATAAGGATTGATCAGTTCCAGATATGTGGCAAATCATGTGGGTGTCTTGGGACTCAACAGTAGGATACAAGATACCTTCCACTAGGAATTCATAACGTTGTTGATTCTCTTGGTTCTGCAAAAAAGATGCTATTGTAGCCATTGCATCCACTGCTTTATTCTCATTTCTTGGAATTTGAGTGAATGATATTTCTTCAAAGTGCTCTTTAAAATATTCAACCAGCTGTTTATAGGGCATCAACTTATCATCCTTGGTTTGATAATCATCGTTTATCTAGTTGATTATGAGTTGTGAATCTCCATAAACATGTAATTCCTTGATGTTCCATTCAATGGCCATTTTGATCCCAATAACCAATGCCTCATACTCTGCAGTTTTGTTTGTGCATGGGAATCAGAGTCTATGTGATTTTGTAATTGTGTGACCTTGAGGTGTTATGAACAAGATTCCTGCATCTGATCCATGTTGTGTATAGGAGCCATCAAAGTATAATTCCCAAAAATTTGTGCTAACTATCAGAATGTCTACATCAGGAAATTCAATGTGCAATGGTGTGTCATCTTGCAGTGGTACTTCAGCCAATTGATAAACAATTACTTGTCCTTTGATAGCTTTCCGATCAACATATTCTATGCCAAACTCACTTAGTATCATAACCCATTTGGCCAATCTACCTGTCAATATCGGCTTGCTTAGAAAATACTTCAATGGATCTATTTTTGCTATTAATTTCACATAATGAGTCATCATATAATGTCGCAATTTCTAAGTTGCAAATACAACTGCTAGGCATGTCTTCTTAGCTGATGTGTAGTTCAATTTATAGCCTACAAGTGTTCTGCTGATTTAATATATTTCTCTTTCTTTTCCTTCTTCATCATGTTGTACTAAGAGAGCTCCAAGTGATACATTTGTTCCTGAGATGTAAAGTGACAATGGTTTCCCTTTGATTGGTGATACTAGTACTGGAGGATTTGCCAAATATTCCTTGATCTGCATGAAATCTTCCTCACATATATGATCCCATTTGAATGGAACATTCTTGTGTAATAGATGAGTGAAAGGATGACATCTATTTGCTAGCTGAGAAATGAACCTTCTGATTGACTACAATATCCCTTGTAGAGAACACAACTGGCTTAAGTTCTTAGGTGATTCCATCTTCGTGATAGCTTTAACTTTTTTAGGTTCTACTTTGATTCCACGAGCTGATATAATGTACCCAAGGAGTTTTCTTGAGGTAACTCCAAATGCACATTTCTTTGGGTTCAATCTTAACTGATATTGTTCAAGCCTGTCAAAGATCTTTCCCAAGATCTTCAAGTGTTCTTTCCTTGTATGAGACTTTGCAAGTATGTCATCCACATAGTCTTCCATAAATGTATGCATCATGTCATGGAAAATTATTGTCATGGCTCTCTGATAAGTTGCTCCTGCATTTTTAAGCCCAAGTGGCATGACATTCCAATAGTAGGTACCCCATGCACAAGTGAATGTTGTCTTCTCTTGATCTTCAGGGGCGACTTTTATTTGATTGTACCCCAACAATCCATCCATTAAGGAAAACATCTGATGACCTCCTGATAAATCTACAATTATATCAATGTTTGGCAGTGGGAAATCATCTTCGGGACATGCTTTGTTCAACTCTGAAGTCAGTGCAAACTCTTATGCTTTTATTCGGTTTTGACACTGGTACAATGCTTGAAACCCACTCTAGATAAGAAACAGGTCTTATGAAACCCACATCTAATAATTCCTTGAGTTGTATTTTGACAAGGAGAGTGATATGTGGATGCATCTTTCTTAACTTTTGCTTGATTGGTTTTGCTTTTGGATCTATATTGAGATGGTGCATGATAAGATTTGGATCAAGTCCTAGCATGTCTGCATAGGACCAAGCAAAATTTATTTGCCTTTGTTTGAAGAACTCTATGTAGTCTTTCTTTTCTTCATCTCATAATGATGCAGCAGGATGAAGGACCTTGGGATCCTTTGGTGTGCCAATGTTTATTGCTTCTGTCAGCTCTATCAATATAGAAGATCTCTCCTGAAAAATATGCAGGGAGGGTGTCAAACTTTCCATCTTCTGGTGCCTCAAGGAGGTTTTCACCATCAGATACATCCTTTATTTTTTCTCTTAAATGATCTAGTGTTGCCATGAAATGGTTTTCAGCACTAGGTCTTTTTCCTTGTTTTATTTCAATTTTGCGATTGGACAGTTTGGCACCCTCCTGATTTCAAGAAGCGTTACTTGATCCATCGATGGAAGATATCTTAGGTGTAATTGGTTCAATGGCGTTAAGATATATGGCTAAGGCATGATCATTGTAAAAGATATTAAATTCAGGATTTTCAGTGTTTTCCCAGTCAATCAGTTTTGGATGAAGCATAGGTAGGTCATCGTCATCGTCATCATTGGGTATTTCAATATTCATGACGTAATAGTCATAATTTGGTGTTGAGTAGGTAATGTAATAGATAGAACTCTCTTGAGGATAATCTCTCCCAAGTGCTCTCCAATTAGCTCTTGTAGACACCTAAAATTAATTAAATTAATATTTAATTAACTTAAGCTTGCCAACATAATTAACGAGTTTGATTGTGTTAATTCCCTTCTTCTGAAGGTTAATTAAATCAAATTTAGTCAATCTTATTACTATATCCCAATAATCAATCAATCTTATGCATAATTGTTTCAAATTTTGATATTTGAGCAACTGGAGACTATTGAGCTTCCCGCATCCATCAATGGTAAGCATCCCAGTTCCATCAATAGTGGTCTTCTCAAGGTAATCAATGTCTTGTGTGGTTTGCAGCTTGTCACAAGTTTGATTTGTAAATGACTTCAAACAACTCGGTTAGGCAAATCTTGACAACTCTTGTAGCTTCAAGCATTCACTATGAGCACAAATCGCGGCCACTGATTTCAATTCTCTGTAATCTTCTATTGCGAGTTCCACAAGTCTTGTTGGAAAAGTTATGTTTTGTAGCTTCTCACATCTCACAGTGCTAATCTTCTCAAGGCATGTTTGAAGTGCAGAAAATGGTGGCTCTTTAAGCTTTGGGCAATTGGACAATTGAAGACATTCCAAATCAAGGAGCTCATCAATGCCTTGAATGGTCTACAGGTTGTCACAACTCTGAATTGTAATCCACTTCAGAAGGCTTGGTTGGGCAACACTAGACAACTTTGGTAGCTTCAGACATTCACTATGAGCACAAATCGCTGCCACTTTTTTCAATTCCCTGAAACCTTCTATTGCGAGTTCCACAAGTTTTGTTGGCAAAGTTATGTTCTGCAACATCCCACATCTGATAATGGTAATCTTCTTGAGACGTGTTTGAAGTGCAGAACATGGTAGCTCTTCAAGTTTTGGGAAGTTGTACAACTCATGACTTTCCAATGAAGGCAGTTCATCAATGCTTTGAATGGTCTGCAACATGTCACAATTTTGAATTCTAATCCACTTCAAAAGGCTCGGTCAGGCGACACTTGACAACTCTAGTAGCTTAAGACATTCACTATGAGAGCAAATCACTACCACTATTTTTAATTCTCTACAACCTTCTATTACGACTTCCACAAGTTTTGTTGGCAAAGTTATGTTCTGCAACTTCCCACATCTAATAATGCTAATATTCTCAAGGCATGTTTGAAGTGGAGAACATGGAAGCTCTTCAAGCTTTGGGCAATTGGAAAACTAAAGACTTTCCAATGTAGGCAGTTCATCAATGCCTTGAATGGTCTGCAGCTTGTCACAACTTTGAATATTAATCGACTTTAGAAGAATTAGTTGGGCAACACTTGACAACTCTGGTAGCTTCAAACATTCACTATGAGTACAAATTGTTGCCATTGATTTCTATGTATGGTGAAAAGTGAATAATGGAAATAATCAATATTGAAAGACTAAATGAATTCAACCACAAAAACCTAGCATAACAACAACAAAGATCCACCATAACATATGAAGATTACCTAAGACAATGCAAATCAACAAAATAAAAAAGAGTATACAATCACATGTCCACTAGGGTTTGAATCTCCATTCTTCCTATCTCCATTAATCTTTCTTAATATATTTGCTCTCAGATTTTATGTGTGCACAAGAGCTCAAAAAAGAACGGAAATGTGGTTGATAGCTTGATCGCATATGAAAGTTTGAATGCTTAGTTGAGTGCTAGGAGTGCTTAGGAGCTTAGAATGCTTAGGAGGATTGATAATTAGAGAAGCATCCTCTTATATAGAAGTCACTTTAGAAAATGGAGGGATAAGATTAAGAGGTGTAAAAGATAAATGGTCGGCTAGGGTTAGAGGGTAGGTAGTGTAGGAATTAAGAGATGAATGACATGTGTCATGGGTAGAAAAGGGTAATGAATTAATTAAATAAATAAAAATTCATTTAATTAATAGAAGAAGTGGGATTGGGGAAAAAACCGAGGTTGATCAGATGGCGTCGTGTGTGCGGGGGAATGCTGGTTGTTGAGCTAGGACATCGATGCCCTCGCTCATGGGCGGAAGTTCTTTCAGGTGTGTCGGGGGAGGGTAGTGGAGGACTGTGCAGGGCAGGGAGTGACCGAGGGTGTGGGGGGAGGAGAGTTTGTTGTGCATGGTTGGGGTCAGTTTTTCTGTAAGTCGAGGGTTTCTAGTGGGGCAGGGGCTATGGTTGTCTCTACCTCTTAGTGGTGTTTGGGAGGGGTGGGGTCTTGGGTGTAGTGCCTTCTAGCGTGCCCCTTTGGGGTGTGGTTCCTTATTTTTGTTGAGATCTAATGTCGAGTATTGGTGGTGAGGCCTTGAAGGCACCTCTCGCCATGGATTTTCATGTTGCGATGGGCTCAAAATCCCCATCCCTTAGTATGAAGACTTTTAACAATAATCTTTTTTCCTCGAAATCGGGGTCTGGTTGTGCTAGTAGCTCTCGTATTATGAAGATTAATGGTTGTCTGGAGAGATGCAGTGAGAGGTTGAAGCTGGTTATTCCTCCTGAGATGATAGTTGAAGACGTTGAATACTTTTCAAAACACTCGCTATATTGCAAGTTTTTGGGAATGAGGGTTTCTTTGCAGTTTTTGGAAAACTGGGCACAAAGGACTTGGGCACCGAAAGGGGAAATGGAGATTATGCTGCTGGCAAACAACTACTTCATGGTTACTTTCAACTGCATGGAGGATCACAATAGGGTTTTTTAAGGAGGCCCATATTTTTACAACCAGGTGGGGTTGTTCATCAAACCTTGGCATGCGGGGTTTAACCCTTTGGAGGAGCTCCCGAATAAGGTTCCAGTGTGGGTTTGTTTACCATGTTTTCCAGTGGAATGTTGTCGGAAGGATGTGCTACGGATGCTTTCCGCACTTCTTGGGAAGCCAGTGGGATCTTCAATGCAAACCTTGGGGAGAAAGGTAATGACCTTTGCACGTATCTGTGTTGAAATTGATCTTAGTAAACCTTTGCCATATGCTATAGATATGTGTGTGAGCTCTTATTCTTGGGTTCAACAGTTAGATTATGAGACTTTACCATTTTGGTGTCATCTGTGTCATGAGTATGGTCATTTACATCGCAAGTTCCCTAGATATAAACAGGTGGTGTGCCAACCTCAGCAACCTGCCCATAGCATAGATGGGGCTGATAAAGGAAAAGTTGCTATGTCGGTCGAGGTAGTGGGTGTTGATGATTTTGTCTTAATTAAGACAAAGAATAGGAATCAAGGAAAAAAGAGGTCCTTACATGAGAGACAGGAGGAGGATACCTTTAACAGATTCGAGGCCTCAGATGACCTTAGCCAACAGGAAGTGAATCCGGGGTTAACCCCTTTGGATCAAGGTGCATTAGGGGGGTTCTGAAAAGAGTAATTGGGGACTTTACCCAGGCTCTACAAGTGGTTGAAAGCCAACAAATGGAGATGGATCAGCCAGTAGGGGTCCAGTTGGGACTCACTCCTGGTTCGGAGGTGAATTTGGTTGGGGGGGAGGGTTCTCCGACAACTCTGAAATTGGAACCGACTGGGGTTAAAAGTAATAAGTCCTCCGTTCACCTGGGTCTGCATCAGAAAGATATTAAGAAAAGTGCTTCGGAGAAGAACTCAAAGGTTGGCAGAAAGAAGGATTTGGATAAAATCAAATTGATGGGAAAGAATTTGGTTGAGTTAGCTTCAGTAAAGACTTTGGATTCTCACTTTTCCAATCCTCCAAAATAATTGTGCTTTCAGGGAATGTGAGGGGCTTGAACAGTGGCCCTAAATAAAAATTTGTTCGGGAATTGATTAGGAATCATTCACCTGATTCCTAAGCTCTAGTGTCGAAGCTCTGGGGGTGAGGCGAGTGTTAGTGTATTGGGGCAGCTGGTTCCTCTGGAGGGGTGGCCTGTCTTTGGAACCCTTTAAGGATTCACGATGTCTGGTGGGTTGCCTCCAGATCTTCGTTATTTGAGGTTGTCTCTAGTCTTGAGACTCTGGATTATATCTTGTTTACTAACATCTATGCCCCCACTAATCTTTAAGGTAAGCAGAACTTATGGTCTCATATTTCTTGTATGCGAAGGCTGGTTCCTTTTCATCCTTGGATTATGACAGGAGATTTCAATGCCATCCTTGAGTTGAGTGAGAAGAAGGGGGGTGTTATGCAATTGAAACCTTCTTCTTTCCTTTTTTGGGATAGTATATCATCATTGCATCTTGTTGACATTAAGCCTAGTAATGGTTTGTTCACTTGGAACAATAGGAGGGTGGGGGAGTATTGGATTACAGAGAGGTTGGATTGATTTCTGGTTTCTAGTTTTTGGGTTGGTGGGGGTGGTCCACAAGTTTTGAGATTCTTGACTAGAGAGGGTCAAACCACTGGCCCATCAAGTTGGTTTCTTCTTATGCTCGGGTCCCTTGCTCTCCTTCATTCAAATTACAACTTTTGTGGCTTCAGGATCTTGCTTTGCAGGCTCTTGTAACGGAGTGGTGGAAGAAGGGAAGGCCGGCCTTTGACACTACTTTCCAAGCAACTGCAATTTGTTGAGTTTTAGCTTAAACAATGGAACTGTCAGGGTTTCAGGAACATTTTTCATGCTAAGAAAACTGCTCAAATAGTGTTGAATGGCATCACCAGTGAAATCATAGAGCATGGTTTGTATAAAGCCTTTCTCAGGGAGGAGGACAGGGCTTTCAAGGCTTTAGAGGAATGGGAGCTTAGGGAAGAAATATACTAGAAACAGAGAACTCGTATTGATTGGCTTCAAGCAGGGGATAAGAACACTGCTTTCTTCTTCAACTCAGTGAAAGCAAGAAGATGCGGAAATTCCATTCATGTTCTGGTCAATGATAGAGGTGAGCAATTTTTATCCATATAGGAGATCTCTAGGGAGTCTTTACAGTATTTCTGGTCCCTCTTCAGTGAGGATTATCAGG
Source organism: Cryptomeria japonica (assembly GCF_030272615.1). Lineage (NCBI taxonomy): Eukaryota > Viridiplantae > Streptophyta > Pinopsida > Cupressales > Cupressaceae > Cryptomeria > Cryptomeria japonica. The sequence goes on along the minus strand of NC_081407.1, from coordinate 2,542,933 downwards.
GGGAATTAGTGGAGGAGAATCAAGTTCTCACTTGCATTCCTTCTCTTGTTACTGGGGAGATGAATGAGCAGCTTATGGGTCCTATTTTGCTGGAAGAACTTGAGAGGATTGTTTTTCACATGAGGAAGGGAAAATCTCCTGGACCAGATGGTTCCTAATTGAATTCTTTCAATATTTCTGGGATATTATCAAACTGGACTTATTGGAAGTAGTCCAAGAGTCCCAGAGGAATAAGCAAATGCTTCGGGCTTTGGATGTGACTTTCATTTCTCTAATCTCTAAGTGTGATGGGGCTGACCGGTTAGGCCAGTTCCGCCCTATCTCTCTTTGCAATGTGATTTATAAGATCGTCTCTAAGTTGATAGCAGATAGGTTGAAGAAGTGTCTAGGGGATGTTATCTCTGATGAGCAGACCGGGTTTGTGGAAGGGCGCCAAATATTGGATGGTATGGTCATTACTACGGAGACCATTCATTCTATGGCAACCTCCAAAAAAAAAGCTATGTTTATCAAGCTGGATATGGCTAAGGCTACGATAAAGCTCATTGGTCCTTCCTCCAGAAGATCCTCAGGGCTTTTGGCTTTGCTGATGAATGGATCCAATGGGTTATGAGTTATGTTACGTCTACCTCTTTCTTTGTGCTAATCAATGGAGATCATACTGAGTTGTTTGGTGCTTCTAGGGGGACCCCCTTTTCCCTTACTTATTCATTCTTCTAGCTGAGGGTCTGTGTAAGGTTCCCTACCCAGTATCCTGAAATGAAGGCAAAGAGTTGGTAAACTGAAAGAAAACAATTACCCTTTTAATCTAATAATTTTTGATAATATACGTAAAGATCCAAATTATTAAGAATCCTATGGTTTCACATATTAAATAATTATGATTTAATTATCAGTTGTGCGGTTCCAGTTTAATGTTACAGGTTTTGTAATCATGATAGGGTTGCCCATCCAGACCCTGCTATGCCCACTGGTCTTACTAGCATAGTGTGGGTCTTACGTCCCTAACCATACTCAGTTTGGGGTTCCAAGTCTTGTCCCGATTGCCCATCCAGACCAGGCTGTGCCCATCGGGTCATACAACATGGTGTGGGTCTTATCTCCCTGATCATACTTGTACCCTTATCATTTCACTATAGTTGATCACATATTAATCAATTAATACCTTATTTATATTGTTATTCATTGATTATCTATTCTGATCTTCATTATGTTATTCAACACCATTGCTTGTTTTACAGATTGTATTAAATATATGACCATAGTATTGTCATCTTATTGTGCCTTCATCAGATTCAGTTCACATTATCATTATAGGTAATTTTATGATTATTATATCAGGGAAACAGAATATAAATCCATTAGACTTATATACTGTGTTATAATGTGTTTCATTCTATTATGATTACATATATCAAATCATCGACATCAGATATGCTGTGAATTTTCTGTAGCTTTATTAGCAGATTATTAGCAGATTTCCAGACAAGTGAAAGCAGTCTGTATTTATCTCATATTATAACTGTTTGACAACGACTGATACAGTTTATTAATCTCCATTATTAGGCACACTAAATTATTCTATTACCATTACTTATTATGCAGAATGCAAATCCATTAATGTTATTTAATGTAATATAATATGATTCTTTGCTTTATGAATTTGAATGCATCCACAGATTACTACAGATTTCTGAAGGTTTATTACAGATTAATTTCAGCTACTAAATTATTATAAATCTGTTTATATATATTATATATTCAAACTGCTTTGAAATTTTAATGATCATATCAGCATTAAAATTTATTATCTATCATACGAACTAGATATTCACATTGTTCAGTTCCTAAGGAGACTTACCTGGATCGGCTCTCCTCTGATTTTTTCCTGATCGCCTTTCCTTGGGACTTTTCTTCCTTCCCTGGCGCGATTCCTTAATTCTTTTACTCTCGTCTGCAAGCTTTTCCCTCTCTAATGCTCTCCTCCCCTGTAGGAGCCCATCGAAGCCTTATAAAACGTATCGTGCAACCATGGCCGGATGAGTCATGACCCTTTGGAGGGATGCAATATCGCACGGTATAACTTATGGGTTATAAGTAACAAAATATTTAATATCAACCATTAACATTTACAATAGAATATCATTTTGATTACACTATTAAGCAATAGTAATTTACACAAATCAGAGATTACATAAATATTGTTGTTTTTTAACACAACAAATGCGTTTAATATTCAGTGTCAAAAATTAAATAAAGATTTGTAGTATAAAAATATATTCATGTTTAGTACATTCAATTCTGGGACATGACTACGGAGACCATTCATTCTATGGCAACCTCCAAAAAAAAAGCTATGTTTATCAAGCTGGATATGGCTAAGGCTACGATAAAGCTCATTGGTCCTTCCTCCAGAAGATCCTCAGGGCTTTTGGCTTTGCTGATGAATGGATCCAATGGGTTATGAGTTATGTTACGTCTACCTCTTTCTTTGTGCTAATCAATGGAGATCATACTGAGTTGTTTGGTGCTTCTAGGGGGACCCCCTTTTCCCTTACTTATTCATTCTTCTAGCTGAGGGTCTGGGGAGGCTGATTAAGCATAGTGTGGGTCTAGGTATTATTCAAGGTTGGAGTTGGGGTAATGACTTGCAGCCGCAGTCTCATTTGCAGTTTGTTGATGACATGACCCTAATGGGACTTGCTTGGATCAGAGAAGCTACTAATCTGCGTAAGGTTTTGGATGTTTATCTTGAGGCCTCGGGCTAGTTGATCAATGAGGATAAATATTCTATCCTCTTCTTCAACACTCCTGAAACTATTCAAAGGAGGATTGCTCTTATCTTGAGATTCCAAGTTGGCTCTCTACCCTTGACTTATTTGGGTATTCCTATTTCTCCTGGTAACCCTCCTAGGGAGTCATGGCAGGGTATCTTGGATAAATTCTGCACGAAGGTTAAACACTGGACACACAGATGGTTATCCTTTGCTGGGAGGGTTCAAATGATTTAGTTGGTGGTTCAAGCTCTTCGGATTTATCTATGTGTGCTTCAAGTGGCTCCTAAGTGATTCTTGAAGGGATTGGACTCTCTGGCAAGACAATTCTTATGGGCAGGGAATCTATCCTCATCCAAATGGATTCTTGTCAATTGGGACTTGGTGTGTAGCCCAAAGCAGTTGGGGGGCCTTGGTTTAAGGCAGTCTATTTTATTTAGGAGGCTATGGTGGCTAAATTGTACTGGAGGTGGTGTGTTGAGCAGGATCGAGGTTGGGCTAGGATTTTGGCCTACAAATATATGCAGAGGATCCCGATGGAGGAAATTCCAAGATATCCGCTTGAGGGAAAAGTCTCAACGATTTGGTATACTCTCAAGAAAGGGGATTCTCTCGTTAAGGAAGGACTCTTTTGGATTTGCAGGAGGGGGGAAGAGGTCCTTTTCTGGAATGACTCTTGGGATGGATACCACCCCAGCCTTGATTAGTTTCATAACCTTGGGAATCTTTGCTAGAGGTTTTTGGAGGCAGGGTGGTCAAGGGTGAGTGACTTCAAGGTTGTTTATAGGTGTGGGCAGCTGGAGTTGGAGCGGTGGAAGGCTCCTAATGAGTGGTTGGTTGCTAGGATGGAGGAAGAGTGTGCTCAGTTGCATGGCATTTTGGCGAGTAGAACCTGTATTTCCCTCAAGGGTAGGGATGGACTTTCTTGGTCTTTGAATCCTAAGAGCATCTTTATTGTGGCTAGTGGATACTAGGAACTATTGAACCAGAGACTAGAGGGAAGAGAGGTGCACTGGTGGAAACAGGTGTGGAATATTTTTTCTTGGTTGAAGTGTAACTGCTTTTCTTGGACTTTGGCATTGAATAGATGCCTAACTTGGGACAATATTCACAAGTGGGGATTCTTGGGGCCTTCTATTTGTGCTTTGTGTGTTAATGGGGAGGACGATTCCTCACACTTGTTCTTCAGATGCCCCTTCTCTTTGCTTATTTGGCATTACTGGTGGGGGGTGTGGAAGCACCCTTGTGTTCATGCGGATTCTCTGGTAGAGTTTTGGAGCAGTTTGGGCAAACCTCCTATCTTGTCCTCATTCCTCCAGACTGTCTGGTATATTGGGCCCATTTTCATACTGTGGCAGATCTGGCTTGAAAGGAATAGGAGGATGTTTCGTGGGGTCAGACTGTTAGTTCAACAAGTGTGGAATAGAATCATTGTTATGATTCGGGAGACGGTGGAAGCTAAATGTGAGGTAAATTTTCCTCTGGATAGAGATGAGGCGGATATTGTGAGTAGGTTTGGCTGGCAGGAGTTGTCTCTCGCCTCAGCTTGTGTCAAGAGAGGTAGATGTGCTATGAAGAAGGTTCAAAGGGTGGGAAGTTGGATATCCCCTCAGGATGAGTTTATCAAGATTAACATTGATGGCTCCTCTAGGGGTAACCCAAGCCCTGCTGGGGTTGGTGGTGTTGGTAGAAATTATATGGGGGAGGTGGTTTTCTTCTTTTCGGTGCATAAAGGGTGGCAGTCTAATAATTTTATGGAGGGATTTGCAATTCTCTATGCCCTAGAGTGTGCTTGGGAGTTGGGACGAAGGAAGGTGATCTACGAATTGGATTCACAAATTATTGTTAACTTGTTGACAAAGCAGAAGGTGAGTGGGATTCATTGGCAGCTGGCAGGGATTGCTCATCTTATTCTTCAAATTAGTTCCTTAATGGAGCAAGTGTCTTTCATCCACATTCCTTGTGAATGGAATAGAGCAGCTGATTATTTGGCTAAGTGGGCCTCAAAACATGGTAGTGATTGGAAAGTTGAAGGTTGGGAGCATCTCTCTTCGGATTACTGTCAGGACTTGTAGAAGATTTTTGCTGAGGACATGGATAGTTATGAAGTTGGCTAATCTTGGGCTGGGTTTGTGGTTCATTTTTGGGGCCTTGGGGCTCTGGTTCTCTTTTTAAATCTTATGCCTTATTTTCAATAAATTTTTTACCCCTTTATTCAAAAAGAAGAAGAAGAAGAAGTGGGATTAATTTTTATTTATTTAATTTAGAAAAGAGATAATTTAAATCAATAAAAGTATTTATTTAAATGAGGAAAAAGGTTAGAAGAAGATAAATGAATTAATTAAATAAATAAATATTTATTTAATTAATAGAAGACTTAGGATAAAATAATTAAATAAATAAATAATATTTATTTAATTAGACGGAATAGTTTTAGGTGTCTGCATTTTGCCCCTCTTTGAGATAATGTAACTTGTCGCGTTGTTTGAAAGAAGATAAGATGAATTGATACAAAGTTGCCCTAAGACGAGAATGATATACCCCCTCGAGAGATTGGATGAATATGTTTGAAAAGATCATAGACAATCTCTCGATAAGAAAGAAAGGCTAGAAATGACTGACAAGATAGGATAGAGTGATAGAGTCACGGGATAAAGAAGACTGACTCGAGAGACATAGTGTTGATATGAACTAATCAACACACGTTACCCATGGCTTTCACCATTGATACAATTATTTATAGTGGTTTGGAAGAGGTGGGTTTTCTTCGATACCACTTGGTTCGTTCCCTCCTCACTAGTAGTCCTAGTGACCACACGGGGAGGCAGGCCCTCTAAAGATTAAACACAAAGAGCCTATTGCTCAAGACACAAAAGACACTAGTTCAAATTAAGTGCACCAATTGAAGTGTTTGATAGACTACAAAGACAAAGCAAGCAATTTTAAAATCAAATCTTTGCCAAAGTTCCTGCACTCAGATTATTAGTAGTTTCGAAATAATACCCCTCCTGCAAGAACACAAGTTAGGTAAATTTTAGATCCAAAAGAATCTGTGAAATAGGGGCCTTCGATAAGACATTTTTTTGATAGATTCAAAGATCTGATTTTACACAAGTTATTTTCCATCATAAAAAACATACCACCTATAAAATTTCAAGACATTTCCAGAAATGTAAGAAAATCCAAAAAAGTTTCTAATTTGCTCCAAAAATCATTTTTTTATGAAAAATCATAAAAAATTCATTGAAAATGCAATTGATCCACAAAATCTGAATTTTTTACTGGAAACTCATGACAGTCTTCCAAACCTGCATAAAAACATTCCTGCAAAAACCCAAGCAGTTTGTGTGATATGATCAAAATAATGCAAAACCCTAATTTTTAAAGATCCGATTTTTTAGGAATTATTTTGCATTAAAATTAAAATTACAAAGAACAGATCTTGTGTATAATTTTGAGAAATTTCCAAAACTATAAAAAAAAAATCCGAAAAATTAGCTCATTTTCTCTCAAAATTAATTTTGTATCAAGATGCATTAAAAATTGATATAAAATGCAAATATACTCCAAAAACTCTGATTTTTTATTGAGCACTTTTGATACTGTTTTTAACTTGCAAAACAAATTTCATGCCAAAAGTAAAAGTCGTTTGTGAGATCTTATCAAAATAATGAAAAACCCTAATTTTTAAAGATATGATTTTTAGGAAATATTTTGCATCAAAATTAAAATCACAAAGAATAGATCCTATGTATAAATCTAAGAAATTTCCAAAAATATAAAAAAGTCCAAAAAAATTGCTCATTTGCTCTCAAAATTATTTTTTTTAATGAAAAATCATAGAAAATGCTAATATGCTCCAAAAATTCTGAATTTTGGATTGAAAGATCTTGATATTGTCCTCAACCTGCCAACAAAATTTGGTGTAAAAAATATAATCCATTTGTGAAATCAGATCAGATCTCTCCAAGATCTTAATCTTGTGTCCAAAACCCTAGCTGCACAAGGTTATTCTCCAAATTGTTTTACAAAACAACAATATAGGGTTAGAAAAACCTACAAAAAACAAACATATATCTAACAAAAATACATGTCCCATCGGGCGTGCCAAAATGTGTATGGTGAAAAGTGAATAATGAAAACAATCAATATTGAAAGACTAAATGAATTCAACCACAAAACCCTAACCTAACAACAACAAAGATCTACCATAACATATGAAGATTACCTAAGACAATGAAAATCAACAAAATAAAAGAGATTATACCATCACATGTCCACTAGGGTTTGAATCTCCATTCTTCCTATCTCCATTGATCTTGCTTGATATATTCGCTCTCAGATTTTATGTGCGCACAAGAGCTCAACAAAGAACAGAAATGTGGTTGATAGCCTGATCGCATATGAAAGTTTGAATGTGTAGTTGAGTGCTAGGAGTGCTTAGGACCTTAGAATTCTTAGGAGGATTGATAATGAGAGAAGCATCCTCTTATATAGAAGACACTTTAGAAAATGGAGGGATAAGATTAAGAGATGTAAAAGATAAATGGTCGGCTAGGATTAGAAGGTAAGTAGAGGAAATAAGAAAATAATGAGAGGGTAGGTAGTATAGGAATTAAGAGTTGAATGACATGTGTCATGGGTAGAAAAGGGTAATGAATTAATTAAATAAATAAAGATTCATTTAATTAATAGAAGAAGTGGGATTAATTAAATAAATAAAGATTTATTTAATTAATAGAAGACTTAGGATAAAATAATTAAATAAATAAAAAATATTTATTTAATTAGACAGGACAATTTTAGGTGTCTACAATTTCAATTCTTTGCAACCTTCAATTGTGAGTTCCACAAGTTTTGTTGGCAAAGTTATGTTTTGTAGCTTTCCACATCTGACAATCCTTATCTTCTCAATGTGCATTTGATGTAGATAGCATGGCAACTCTTTAAGCTCTGGACAATCTGATATGCATAGCCTTTCCAAATCAAATTTACTTGTCACTCTTTTCAAATTTTGAGATTTGGACAAAAAAAGACTATCTAGCTTGCCACATCCATCAATTGTGATAGTCTTCAGGGTACTTAGACCTTCAAGAGATGGCAACACCTCAAGCTTGGGACAGTCACAAATGTTGATTTTTACAAGCTTCTAAAGATTAAGAATTCCTAATATTATTTGTAAATTTTGGCAATCATCCAACTCAAAAGATGTCCACTTCCAGGAATCATCCACCTTAAAATGCTTCGAGGAGTTTAGACCCACTAGACGCATCTACTCAATCTCTAAACACTCACAAATGTCCAATTCTACCAGATTCCTAAGATCAGATATTCCTAGCACGATTTTCAGATTATGACAATTGTGAAGTACAATTTTTTTCAGGCATCTCAAACATAGAACACTTAGTTTCTGAAGGTCTTGGCAGTTTGAAACGTTCAATTCTGTTAGGTTCTTAAGATTAGATAATCCTGACACAACTTGCAAATGACTCCAATTGTGAAATATATTTTTTTCCAAATTGTTTGATATTCCTGATAAATCTGGAAATTATTTTAGCCAAGTATCCTTTATCTCCAAAACTCAATTGGGTAGGCACCTGAAACTCAAATTTTTTTGTTTTCAGCTTACATTCATGGACTAGCAATAATAAAGAAACTATCATTAATACAAATTTAATTTTCATTGGAGAACATAATACATGTGCGTGGCTTTGCCAAAATATTTTGTGACGTAGATTGCAGATTATTAAATACCGCAAATCTTGAAGAGGAATCGATGGAGGAATGATTGGTTGTAAACTAACCAAACCCTGAAAACCCTAGTACTGTAGGTCAAGCCACAACAGAATAGTTGACATTTAAACATTGAAATCTGATTCACCTACAAAGTAGGTAATTCGACATCTCATGAACTCGTCAATAAATGACTGGAAAAATCTTCCTTTGGTTTGAGTGAGGATGTTCTGGAATCCCTTTGATTCCTGCAATCACAAAAGCATCGGAGACTTGTGTTATGTAAGAAATTAAAATGATAGAAAAATATCACTTGATATGGAGCAGAAAGGAGGAGGAACAACCATACTAGATACTTAAGATATTGTTGACGTCACAACCGACGAGGACGACTCAATCCATTCACCATTTCTCTTCCCAAAAATCTCCCTTATCCTACCCTAACCCACAAAAATCTCTCTTCTTGTATTTCTTGAACAAGACACTTGTTTTTAAGTGTTTCTAGGGCATGTTGAGTGCTCCATCCTGATGAAAACCCTAGTACTGTAGGTCAAGCCACAACAGAATAGTTGACGTTTAAACATTGAAATCTGATTCACCTAAAAAGTAGGTAATTTGACACCTCATGAACTCGTCAATAATTGACTGGAAAAATCTTCCTTTGGTTTGGGCGAGGATGTTCTGGAATCCCTTTGATTCCTACAATCACAAAAGCATCAGATACTTGTGTTATGTAAGAAATTAAAATGACAGAAAAATATCACTTGATATGGAGTAGAAAGGAGGAGGAACAACCATACTAGATACTTAAGATCTTGTTGACGTCACAACTGACGAGGACGACTCAATCCATTCACCATTTCTCTTCCCAAAAATCTCTCTTATCCTACCCTAACCCACAAAAATCTCTCTTCTTCTATTTCTTGAACAAGACACTTGTTTTTAAGTGTTTCTAGGGCATGTTGAGCACTCCATCCTGATGACTCAATGCGAATCTCTCTTATCCTACCCTAACCCACAAAAATCTCTCTTCTTCTATTTCTTGAACAAGACACTTGTTTTTAAGTGTTTCTAGGGCATGTTGAGTGCTCCATCCTGATGCCTCCCATACTTCCATAGCAAAACTCTTCATTTTGTCAACAAAAAAACATGCAATATCCATGAAATTTTTTTGTTCCTTATAGTCTAGTGCATCAAATCTTATTTTAAGTCTTTGATGTATGTCTCGAGGCAGTGTCTTGCTAACTTTTTTCAATTTTAAACTCCAATAATTCTGATCTTTGCCATTAACATGACTGTCAAGAACTTGAAGAGATAGAGATAAGCCTCCACAAATATTTAGGAAGGAGTTAACCATATTCTCATAATCCTCAGCTGGATGGGGTTGGCCAAAGGCATGCCAATAGAATAACTCTCTAGCATTGTCTCTATCCATCCCTTTTAGATTATAAGCAACAATAATTCTTGTGTTTATAAGCACTCCAACATCATGAGTTGTAACAATTACCAGGGTTTCAACCGGCTTCTTTAGCATTTCCGTGATGAGTAGGGCATCCAATTGTTGTATGTGATCTATATCATCTAGAACAATTAGGAAACTTTGAGGCTTGCTCCTCCTTATGCAATTCCCAATATGATTTGTTCCTTCCTCTGTACTTTGAAAATTGAATCGATCTTTTTGGATTAGATCTTTGAGGAATGTCATTTGTAAAGAAGGAAGATTGTCAGTTGCATAGGCTTCCCTCACATCGAATAGAAAATAGGCTTGAGTAAATTGTGACCGCTTTATGTTGAACAACTCTTTGGCCAGAGTTGTTTTTCCCACCCCACCCATGCCAAAAATATCGACGATCTGAGACTTCTCTTTACTGTCATCGGAAGTCTGGCACTGCCTTTCAAAATATTCCATAAGTTGATGAGGACACTGCCTTTCAAAATCTTCCACAAGCCTGTGAAGTCCCACTGGATATTTGGCAACATGTAGAGAAATTTTCCTTTGAACTTCATTTTGAACAACTGACACTATTTTTTGGCAGTCACTGATACTTTACAAAGGAAAAGGGGTTTTGATAAGAAATAGATTTGGCTTCCCCAAATCTAGAAATTTCATGCAAGAAAACTTAATGAATGTAAAATGACCAATTATAATAAAAAAACATAGATCTTAGTTGAAATTATCACTGATTTCGTGTCCCGTAAGAAATGAAACGAACTGCAGGGCTTCCTTCCACTCCTTAATCTTCTCCATATACCTCTTCCTCTCTTCATATCTTGTGAACGCTTTAGCATACACTCCAGTTTCTATGTGGCGAAGATAAGAAGGCTTTACTTGTAAAACACTGGGACAATCTTAGCTCTACTATGTAACATGAGAAACGACTCCTCCAAACACCATAGAGACTTTGTGTATCCATTGGAGAAGATAGCGATATGAGCGGATGAAGAGTGGATCTTGATCGTTGAAGGAAATGAATCGCAAAGTTCCTTCTCTTTCGAATCAAGAAATGTATGTAGTCCTAACTCCGTAAGAGAATTGTAAAGATGACATGCTACACTTTGTTTGACATCAGGGCCATGTGATTGATGAAAACATCAAACAATCTTGAAGACTCATATACTTTCCTTCGTATGCCTCGAGGTTCAATTCCAGAAAAAGCATTGTGTACCTCATTTCTTTGATGAGATGAAGATGCCATTGATTACTGTTGAACACGAATGAAGAAAATGGATTGTTGGTGTTGGGGAAGGGTAGAGGGAATCAGATCAAAATAGGCATAAACAGATAGCCATATACAACAACTATAGATTTTAGAGGCAAACATGTCCCATCCTTCCTAGAAACAACCAAGAAAATTAAGGAAAATGCTCAAAAAATAGGCCGCTACCAATGACTACAATCCATAAAAAATTGGATTCAGTCAATGTCTAAGTTTTAAAGTAGTTAACATGTCGGCCACTTCAGAAAAGTGATAAAATTTTGATCTATTGACGCGTCCTATCGACACAGGGTTGAAATCATATCCATGCCCTTCTTCACAAGAACTATGTACTCACTTGATATTTCTAGTGCTTATAATTCCCTCTAGAAACCTATAATTTTGAACTGTATGATAGGACGCGTCAACAGTTCAAAATGAGGTGTTTCATGTGTGTGTTTGAGGTCTTTTCTTCCATTTTGAACTGAAACCTCCTAATCCCATCCTAATCATGTCTAATCTCCTAATCATGTCATTTCTCTAAATTTGGGGGAGTCACTTCTCCAAATTTGGAAGAAAGTCTTCAAAATGCATTTAAGACTTTATCTATTTCAACAAGTTAACTTGTTGAGTCTTCCAAACATGTAAGGCTCTTACATAAACCACTAGTGATTTTCCTCTTTGAGCAAGTTAGCCTCCAAAGTCTTCAAAAGACATTTAATGCCTCTTACAAGCCCACACCCCTTAGCCATGATGGTTGTCCCTTTAACCATTTCCCATGTTGCACAAGAGTTTACATCTTGGGTAATAGCATACCTCTCTGGTTAATGACATTGTCCAATGATGTCACTCCTTGAGGTTATCCCTAATTACTTGCTTAACATCTAATGCTTGTTTAGCATCCTCTCAAGCCCTCTCAAGGTGACATTTGTCAACTTTGGATTGGATTGAATCTCTCCCATGGATTGATAACTTTCAATCCTAGCCCTCAATCTCAACAATCCATTTCTCTATTTTGCCTATAAATAGAGCTCATTTCTTCAATTTAAGGATCCCAATCTTGTGCATCAAAATTATAGTCTTTTGCAGGTTATCAAAGGAGCTCATTGGTCACCTTCAAGCATCCAAGCCTTCTATCATTAGCATCATAGAATTTATCTTAATTGCATTAGCTTAATTGCTTTTTCATATTCATCTAGCTTAATTAGCTCATCATAATCTTCAATTTGGAATTAACTTAGCCTCATATCATTTCCACCATCTTGATCATCACTAGCTTTTCATCTTGCATCCTTAGCTTTTATTCATATCATTATCTTAGCAATTCACTAGGATTTTAGTTGCATTCATTTTGATCCTAGAATCATCATTTAAATCTCGTTCTCTAGGTTGACATCGAAGAGATCAAGTGCTCTTCCAAGTGAGGGCCACCTTGAATCTTAAGGATCTTTAGGGATAGAGGAGCATGAAACGATTTTGAGAGTTTTTGGTTCACTAACATGTTTTGTGATTACTAATTCTAATGCAATGTTTCATGTGTGTGTTTGAGGTGTTTTCTTCCATTTGCAAGATGATCCCACATTTCTAGCATACATCTTTCGCGCCCATCGTGGGGCTAGACCCCTGGAATTTCAAATTTTTAATATTTTTCCGCAAGATTCATGCCCAGAAATTTCAACCATAGTTTAGTGCATATAACCTCAATTTGGCGCATATGTGCCTTCTTGTAGTGCATTTGATAGTTTTACTAGCACATCTGATCATTTCTGCAGCGCATCTGACATTTCTTTTCACGCATACAACAATTCTTTTCGCACATTTGACATTTATTTTCGCACATATGAAATAGCGCATTTATTTTTGAGTTTGAAATTAGGCTTGTCTAAGCCCACCAAAAGATTTTATTTTTCACTAACTTTTGTTTTTGCAGGTTTTCCTAACAATTTCTTGCAGATTTGGAGAATTTAAAATAGAATTTATTTTCCTTTTTGCCTTTCTTTCAAGGTTGGCTTAAAAAGAACTCACTTTATTTTTTGGTAAAACGAATCTCATCTTTCATTTTGGGCTTAAAATCAGCCATATGTTCCTTTGGGATTTAAAAAGAACTTCACTTGCAAGGTTCAAAGGAACCACAAATCAAACACTTTGTTTTCTTGCAAGATTAGGGAAAAAGATTTTAAATTTGGTGCTCCAAAAAAGAACAAAACAAATTTCAATTTCTTGCAAAAAGGATAAAAAGAACAATCAACCTTCTTTTTGCAAGTTAAAAAGAACAATCAACTTGCCCATTCTTACAAAGAGATTTACTTTCAAGCAACATGCTTTCATTTCGTTGACTAGGATTTCCATTTCCTAGTTAGAAAACAAATTGCTATGTGGGATTAAAATAAACACCATGTTTGATTGGAGCAACATCTCTCATTAGGACCTAGAAAATCATTGCTTTGAAGGTTAAAAATATTTTTTTTTGCCTTTTCTTGAGTGGTAGGTATATGCTCTCCCCTTAATTGGGTGACTTAAAAGCCAAACCCACTCCTTTTCATGCTGGTGCAGGAGCACCTAGTTTCAAGAGGTTCCATGAGGTCAAGAGTGATTTCATGAGTAATTTAAATAATTTTTGAGCTTATAAGCTCTATTTGAGTCATTGTAAATCATAATGTAAGGCTATGTAAGCCATTTTTCATAAATTATCCAAAAAGTTCCTCATGAGGTTGAAATGTTCCAAAATGTGTTAAAAGACCCAAATAAGAGTAATAAGGATGTAAAATGCATAAATGAGGAGTTTGAAATTGGTTAAAGGGTATTTATGAGAGTTCCCAAGGATGGGAATCACTATCTAAATGATGTAATGTTGATCCAAACCGAAGAGAAAGGAGTACATTTTGATTGAAATTGGGAATTCAAAAACCTTTGTTTTGCAGTCCTAAAACAGTCATCTTGTCTCTTTCCAGGCCTTGCACGGCCATGTAAGGCTTGGAAATGGTGTATAATTATTATGAAAAGTTAGGGCAATGAGTTAACTTTCTTTTTCCTTTGATTTGGTGTTTTTTTATGAAGGAATGAATGAGTTATGTTAGTTTTTGTAAAAAACAGTTTGTAAACCCTCATTTACAGAGGTGTGTGCAAGGGTTTGACCATATTGCAACTTTTAACCATGGGAAAAATCTAAATCTTAGTTATTTTGAGAGTAGATTAAAGGGGATTTCATATGGATTTTATTTCATATCAAATGGATTTGTATTTTGGAAGATATTTGATGCCCTGGGCGGACTGGGCATGCACATTTCTTTTTTTTTTATGATAGTCAAAATGGTCTTGGTGCAGAGGGAATAAATCTCTAATGAACTGTTGGATCTTTACAATTTTTGAATATGTTTTAGAAAGACTAATTATCTATGTCTCCACCGGAGCGATTTTCAAACTAATTTCTAGTTCGGAATATGTTAATAACAGAATGCAGGGTATCAAAACTGTCACAGCTGGGACACATTTGAAGGTGATTAGAAGCATGAATTGGATGGACTCATGATTGATTGGTATAAGTTTTTATGGATATGTTGAAAGTTTTGTGATTAATTGAAGGTTATTGATTGAATGTTTGAGTTTATGGAATGTAAAGGTTGTAAGTATCTTTGATGAGATTGAGGAACCTATCATATTTGTTTTTGATTCAATGATAAGGTATGTTGTTACATGAGAAATGCCTCTAAAATGTTGTCCAGATGATTGGATCAGCATGATCCTTGATGGTTGGTTGGTTTTACATGATGCTCTGCATCACATGCTTTCTTTACTTTCTAGCAAATTAAATCCTTTAGAGGGCCTGCCTTCCCGAAGCCTTGAGGGGGCTAGTCAGAAGGGTATGGCCCAAGTGGGCAACGACTTTATCGCCAAGTTTACCAACCCACTATAATCAAATATGGAGGCTGACAAAAACCCCCTCCAACAAAAGTGTGTATTTGACAACCTTCCCCTAGTATGCTTGTGATGTGAAAAGCTTTTGTTTTAAAGGTTGGGAAGCCTCTTAATTGAGTTTATCATTTGTTGCGCCGAACGAAATCCTTATTACGAACCATAGAAGTAGAAGCTTTGATCTGAGTCAGTTGCCATACATTAATGGCAATATCATAGTGCAAGGGTGGGGAAGAATCTACCCCGAGATTACTCACCATATATCTCCCAAGATAACTACCCAATTGTGAAGCAATTCACATTGGGTTAATTTCTGGAAAAAGGCAAAAAAACGGGTGCCCTCTAGGGGGTGACAAGGCTATTTGAGCTGATGGAGTATCAAGACTAGTGGGTTATGATATTGTCAATGACCTTTGAATAAAGAGTCTACTTGGTGTGTCTTATTTGTATCCAAACCAGTGAAAACATCGAGGATTTGAACACATCCTCAAAATAACATACACTCAATGTTTAGCATTAGGATGACCATTGTCTTCATGTGTGCTATGTATTCTTGTCATAAATGCTTAAATATCTTGCAAAAATATCCAACAATCAAGCTCAAAAATTAGTTCAAAACAAATAGAGATCATAAGTGAGAGAAATTTTAAAATCCAACCAAGCACTTTTGGAGGTGGTTATCAACATTTCAACTATCTTTAGGAAAGATTTTCATCCAACTAAAATAGAGGAGTATCAAAACCAAGTGATCAAGAGTTCATCATCCAACTATCTGAACAACAATACCTAGATAGGTATTCAAGTTAGTCAAATCAAGTTTCCATATCGGGAGACTTTATCCATATCATTTGACGCACTTTGTCATAGGGGCCTATCAAACAAACCCTCTATTCAACTTAGTAAACTTGAGTATTCGAAATGAAGTATCCATATCAACCATCAACATCAACACTCTTTGATCATTTGTATGACCACTCCCCATATTTTGAGAAGAAGAAGTCTTTGTCAAAAAACTACATTGAAGAAGAGACAACCTATTCCTAGGGCAATTATCAAGAGGAGAAAATTTCTCTACATCAACCGTCAACTCTTTGCATCACATCACATTTTCTTGCGTCATATGTGATTGTACCTTCAAGGAAAATCTAACGAGTTTTACAAAGAACCTTTGAGAAGTAGGGCTTACTTTCAGAAAGCAACATTTAATCAATGCCTTAACAATGGGGGAAAGATCAATCCCGCCTTATTTCCAAGAATTTGCATCACTAACAATGAGGCTCAACCTGGGCCACCAACTCCACCAAGAACCTCGTTAGAAGAGGAGGAATTCACTACTATAGAAATATATTGATACCCATTGGCACTCGATCTCGAAAAGGCAAAGAATTGGATCCACAACCAGAATCTAGCATGAGTCGTAGAGAGTCTAATCCTTTTGACGAATACGCAAATATGGAAGAAGACGAGATCACCGAGGAACTCATCCAACAATGCCAACAAAGCACCACCTTCCAAAAGCTCATGGAAAGGATTATAGAAGCAGACAAACAAAAGTACCTCCTCATGTTAAATAGCAAAGGAGTCAAGATGCCTAAGGATTTTGACATAGAAAATTCAAGGAATGAAATAATCCCAAGAATGAGGTCAAGGACCTACACATAATACTAAGAATCAAGAGCATTTGAGAGGACATGACACACATGATCAAGACAACACCCGCAACCGAGATGATACCCGTAATTATGACAATGTTAGTGAACAAGGGGATGCCCGTCATCAAAGGTCTAGTGAATAAAATGTTCCCTTAGCTAAAATTCACAACAACTTCAAGCACTCCAATGAAAAATGCAAGATATGCAACAAGGGTCTACGACGAGGTATTCTTTTGAGGACATTTGTCCTTACCCTTTTGATAGGAGGCTAAACATGATACCTTTCCCACCAAATTCAGATATACCAAAGTATGATAAATACAATGGTAAAAGTGATCCCTGTGATCACGACAGAGAATTTTGTACTATGAGTTTGGATTTTGCTCATAATGATACGTACATGATGAGGCTATTCCCAAGAAGTTTGGGAGGGAAAACAATGGAGTGGTTGTCAAAACGCACACCTCCCATCAGATCATTCAATGAGTTGGTGAATAAATTCATCAGACAATATTCCTACAATATCCAACATGAGGCTACCATGCTTGACATATGCAATACGAAGCAAAAGAATAATGAAACATTCATGGTATTCTTACAACGATGGAGACATATGGTCTCAAGGTACCCACGAGATGTACCTGAAAAGGAAAATATGGAAATCTTCAACTGAAACTACAATGTCTACCTACTTTTACAGAATTGATAGAGAATGGTATCCAAATAGAGGAAGCCTCAATCAAAAAGGGGACCTTAAAATTCTCTAAGGAAGGTGTTATTTCATCAAGCAACAACACCTATAGAAATCAATGTAATAACAACAACATGGACAAGTCCAGATTTTGGACTAGAAACAAATTTTTTATTAATTATGGTGTAGTAGATGCCAACAATGTAAAGTCTAAGAAACCAGTGCTGACTTTATCAAGTAACACACCACCCAACAATGATAAAAAAAAGTGCCAATCAAGGCACCAACAATTATCAACGCACTACCAACCAAGGAAACAATAACTACTGAGGGAATAACAACAACAATGTTCTAGTTCCACACAATAGGAAGGCCCAAGATTCCTCATCATCCAACAATCAAGAAAAACTCAAGTCGTTGTCCATAGACTTTGAGTAGAAGATGAAGATAAAGGACCAAGGCATGGGGGAGTAGTCTTTTGAACCCCTATGTCTATCTAAGTTGCCAACTTTGCCAAAATCATGAACAACCCTCCACATCAAGACACCAAGAAGAACAACCCATCAAGAAGTTTGATGGTAAATTTATCCAAATTGGCACTCTGGCTAAAGAATCAGAAGACAAGGACATGCTCAACTGGCTATACAAGGATGAGGAAGAAATAAGAGTTGCTGCCCTAGAACTGGTTGTTCCCATAGAACAGTATGGAAATGGGTTCAAAATCATGCAAAGAATGGGATACAAAGGAAAAGGACCTATTGGCAAGCGTCAAGAGGTCATCCTGGAACCCGTACAACCCCATTCAGAACTTGCAAAAGACAAATCAGGACTTGGGTATGGCCAACATATTCAACCTGTGCAAAAGAGAGATCACCATCTGAAACCCTGATGGAGAGAAAAGGTAACACATAACGAAGACTCATGGCAATAGGTGCTACACCAAGAAGCCCAAAAGACAAGAAAAGAACAAGAACATGAAGAAAATGAGAAGTGGCAAGAAGAACTCTCTATCCAAAGAGAGGAGGCTTCTTATAAAAAAGTACATCACATACAAGCACCTGATCAAACTGAATTCGAGCCACAACATGAGGAGATTGCTACTCAAAGAAGGGAAAGTGTGTATGAGCAAATCCAAAGAGTATAAACAAGCACAGATCCTGAATTAGCACAAGCCACCCAACTTGTATCGATTATCAGTGTGCTTTTTTTGCCATACAACATTCATGTCTGGTTTAGTGGGGTAATCTTGGATAGCTATTTTGAAATAGATTCCAATGAGTATGAATGGGACACTTGTTTGGATATCACTGAGGATATTGAGGTGGATACAATCCACACCTATACACCCATTTCTTATGAGGGACAAGTCTCAAGATCTAGATCGTTTGAATTCGGACCACAACATATCTATGAGGCTAGCGAGAACAAGCAACTTCAACACAAAAGAGGAAATATCGACGAGAGTACCATCGAGAACCTTGAGACTGCTATAGACCTCACCCATGCTATGGGCAACTATGACAATATCTCTGTCATGACTCTTACAGCGACAGATCTTAATCCGCCAAATGACTCCCTACCTCTCATATATCCTGACCTTATAGATTGGGAAGTACCTAAGCACAATGACATACCAATATTCCAAAACGATGAGGCCATTGTTCAGCACCTTTGCTCCATCAACCCTGAAACATGCTCCACCAGCGAACCACATAACGATATCTGCAATCAGGGGAGTGCCAAGTCTCTCAGTCGCAAAATGAATAAAATAAAAAGATGATCTAATTCTGAAAACCATCTAATGGCAGTATTAGATCACAAAAAAGTAAAAACAAAGGACGAATCTAATGGTGAAAACCTCTTCGAGGTGCCTAAAGATGAGAGACTTGGCACTCTTCCTGAACATTACCAAGGGAGATCACCCAACTTGATTGAGCCAACTCAATCAATAAATATCGACACTGAAGCAACAACAACCATACATCTAGCAGAATCACTAACGGAAAAGGAAAAACCTAAATTTGTCAAATTCTTCAAGGAGAAGCAAATCAACTTTGTTTGGTCTTATGCAAAAATGTTGGGGGTAGATCCAAATCTCATCATGCGTCACTTGTCCATCGCTCCTGGAGCTAAACCTGTCAAACAAAAATTAAGGAAGATGAACCCACATGTCGCCATATTGGTCAAAGTAGAGATGAAGAGGTTACTAGATGTAGGATTCATCCGACCTATAGACTATGCCAAATGGATCTCTAAAATTGTGTCAGTATCTAAACCAGATAAAAGCATCAGGATTTGTACAGACTTCAAGGATCTCAACAAGGCTTGTCCGAAGTATGACTTTCCTTTACCAAGCATCGACACCATTGTTGTTCTAACAACAGGACATGATATGTTATCCCTCATGGCTGGTTTTTCTGGCCAAAACCAAATCAAGATATCTCCAAAAGATCAGGATAAAACTGCATTCACATGTCCATGGGGTACATACTCCTGGAATGTCATACCTTTTGGCTTGAAAAATGCTGGTGCAACCTATCAGAAAGCAATGACAACAATATTCCACGACATGATGCATACTTTTATGGAGGATTATGTGGATGACTTGATAGCCAAATCATTCACAAGAACATAACACCTGGACATCTTGAATAAAATATTTCTATGACTAGAGCAATCCAATGTCAGATTGAATCCTAAAAAATGTGTTTTTGGGGTCACATCCAGAAAAATCTTGGGCTACATTGTATCAGAAAAAGGCATCGCGGTGGATCCAGCAAAGGTTCAGGCTATCATGGAAATGCCACCTCCAGGGAACATTAGTCAGCTACAATCTCTTCAAAGCATGCTACAATCTATCAGAAGGTTCATTGCTCAATTGGCGGACAAATGTCTCCCATTCAACCATCTACTTCATAAAAATGTACCTTTCAAATTGGAGGACAAGCATACAGAATCATTCCATTAGCTAAAGCAATATCTCATCAATCCACCTGTTTTAGTACCACCAATAGCAGAAAAGCCACTCATCCTCTAAATATAAACAACGGAAATGTCACTGGGGGCATTACTAGCACAATAGGACTCAACATGAAAGGAAAGAGACATCTACTACATTAGCAGGACGCTGGATGGCTATGAACTCAATTGCACTTTCATCGAAAAAGCTTGCTTAGTTGTAGTGTTCGCTTCCCAAAATTTGTGATACTGTATGTTAGCTCATACTATCAGTCTAGTGGCAAAGATCGACTCTTTAAAGTATCTACTCAGCAAAGACGCTCTCACAAGGAGGTTAGCAAAATGGGTCATGATCCTCAGCAAGTTCGACATTCAGTATACAAAATAAAGGGCTATCAAAGGACAAGCAATAGCAGATCAATTGGCAGAAGCACCTCTACCAGACAAACACCCACTACAGGTGGAATTTCTAGATACAAATGTGCTCACTGTTGCACCAAAGCAATGGACCCTATACTTTGATGGATCCTATACACAACATGGATCAGGTATCAGCATTTTGTTCTTCACTCCAGAATGACACACAATTCCGAGATCCTACAGATTGATGTTCCCATGCACCAATAATATCGTCGAGTATGAAGCTCTAGTGACAGGTATCAAAGTAGTCGTGGAATGTAAAATCACAGAATTGAAAATCTATGGGGACTCTCAATTAATTATAAATCAAATCAATGATGACTATCAGATGAAAGATGATAAGTTGATGTCATACAAACACATGGTAGTTGATTTTAAGAAATACTTTGTACACATCACATTTGAGCAAATTCCAAAGCTAAACAATAGAGTTGCTGACACAATGGCCACTATCGCCTCGCTCCTACAAATTCCAAATACACAAAATTGTTATGAAATCCTGGTGGAGCAATTGTTTTCCCTGACCTATGACAATTCTAAATCCCAAGTCATATTTTCCCTAAATGGTTATGATTCCCCCTTATACAAGAAGATCTACGCCTACCTCAACGACAATACCCTCCCACCAGAACTATCTTGTAACCAAAAACAAAGCTTTATCCGACTAGCAGCTCGCTATACCTTAACCGCCGATACATTTTATTGTCGAGGTCTTGATGGTACTCTTCTTCGATGCCTTGATCGTAACGAATCTGACTCTGCCTTACATGAGCTTTACGAAGGTATTTGTGGTCCGCATTCAAGTGGTCCTATTCTTTCCAAGAAACTACTAAGGATGGGATATTATTGACCGACAATGGAAAAAGAGTCTTATCAATTTGCTAGGAAATGCCCTAAGTGTCAAATTCATGGTAACCTCATACATGCACCAGCGCAAGAGTTGCAACCACTCACTACATCTTGGCCTTTTTGTCAAATGGACACAAGTTCATCATCACGACCACCGAGTACTTCACCAAGTGGACTGAGGCAGTTTCATTGACTACAATGACCAACAAATAGATAGCTTCCTCCATTTTGAATTACCTCATCTGTTGGTACGACATCCCTAGTTCCATTATCACAGATAATGGAAGACCTTTCAAAAATCAAGATGTACAAGAGCTTTGTGAGCGATTCCATATCTAGCATCGCTTTTCGATACCTTATTATCCACAAGGGAATGGCCAAGTAGAGGCCTCAAACAAGAAAATCTTGAAAATCCTCAAAAAGACAGTAAATGATGTTGGTAAAGACTGGCATGTCTAGCTTAATCCTGCACTTTGGGCTTACAGAATGAGTATCCACACACCTACAGGAGCTACACCATACTCATTGGTGTATGGATAAAAAGTTATCCTACCTATTGAGGTAGAGATTCCATCACTCTGGGTGTCACTAAAAGTCCTCATTCCAGATGAGGAATATCGAGCCAACAGGTTGCAAGAGCTCGAGCTGCTAAATGAACTTTGCCAACGTGCCTTTGATCATCTCAAGGTGAAGAGCACATGATTATACTGAGAGGGGGAGGGGGGGGTGGGTGAATTAGTATAATGAAACTTTTCAATTTAATATGATAGAATTAAGTTATCCAAGACAACTATGCACATAAATACAATAACAAAAGAATTTGAGTGGAAACCCAATGAGGGAGAAAACCAATAAAATGAATATTGTATATTGTATATTTCTTTTACAATGTTTGTGAGCACCAACCCACTGGAAGCACCAACCTCCTAATTCTGCTTTGTGAGCAACAACCCACTGGAAGCACCAACTCCCAAATCTGAACTTTGTGAGCACCAACCCACTGGAAGCACCAACTCCCACTTCTGAATTTTGTGAGCACCAACCCACTTCACATATATCTAATTTTCCACCTTTACAATGTTGTTGTACCAACTGATGATGGATTATATTTTTCTCAAATTTCCTTTTTCAAACTGTTATAATGCTGATCATGAATCTGTCACAAAAACTGATTATAAACTCTTATAAATCTAAATGCTTCATAAGTCTGCTAAACTCTGCTTCATAAATTCTTCACAAATATACTCATAGAATATTCACAAATCTGTACATGGAGTCTTCATAAATCTCTTTTATATCTGCATATACATATTTGTATATTTTCTTGTGTATGATTGATCTTCACACGCACACTCACACTCATAAATTATATTCTTTTATTTTTATTTCCATACACTCAACACTACTTTCCTTTTCAGATTATTATATTAGTATTTCTTTATCTCAACATTCACACGTACCACATAATATACACATATATTATTCCATTACAAATACTCTCAGTCTGAAAATTATTTCCAGAATTATTTATTCAGCGTACACTTCCACACTTACTGCAGCATACACTCTCCACATAAATATCTTCTTTTATTTTTAACATTTCACAATACCCAGCGACACTTGTGTCTGATTATATTTTCTGAATAACACACCTGTACACAGCACTCTTAACTTACTTTTTATCGCCAAACAAAAGTATTATATATATCTTCACACTTCTATAAAGAAAGACGTCTCCCTTCAAGTAGTTACTGTAGACGTCTAAAAATGGTCAATGCTTGTGGAGTCATACTTTAACATTTGTGCATTGCCTTATTTTAGGGTTCTTGCGTCACATTAACATTTCTTCTATGTTGCGCACTTGGTCTTTATCATTTGCGAGCATCAAGTCCTTCTTCTGCATTCTTCATTTTTATCGCTTTCAAATTAGGTCTTGTCGATAACAATCTTCAGTCATGATTTTGGTCGATCTTATCCTGTCGCATCAATGTGCGTGCTCATTTATCATCATTTTGGACATCGTCAATTCTAATCGATGATAGAATTAGGGTTTTGTCCTCTTGTCAATCTTTCAATAATCTTTAGCTTGTTAGTAATCATTTGCGATTATCAACTTGTCAATCTCGTCATTTTGCGATCGATTTGTCATCGATCCTTGTCCTTGTCAATCTTGTCATTTTGCAATCGATTCGTCATCGATCCTTGTCCTTTTCAATCATGTCAATTTGGATCGATTACTCATTGTTCCTCGTCAATTGGCGCCTATCAATTTGATCTCCTTGTCAATCTTGGTCAATTTGTCATTGATTTTTGTCAATCAATCTCAATCATTTATCAACATTGGTCCTTTGCCAATCAGAATCATGATCGAACCTACATTAATTTCTTGTTGTCTTGACCTAATTCCTTGTCCTCTTATTTCTAGGGTTTTATGATTTGTTCATTTAATCCTTTTCTTCTTCTTTGTGGGTTAAATAAATCTATTTATTTAGTCCTAGGTCTCTTTCATGAATTTATTAATGGATGAAAACCTATTAATTAATTCACCTAATTTCTATTTCATCTTTTTCCTCAATTTTCTAATTTGCTAATTTCTCCTAATTCCTAATTTCTATTTCTCCTATTTTCTTTAATTTTTCTAATATTTCCCCTAATTTCATTCCCTCATTTTCTCCTATGTTTATGCTTCCACTTGCCATAATTTGTCATAATTTGTCATGCATTTTGCATAGCAACTTGTCATAATTTGTCATACTCCTTGCATAGAAAGTTGCCATAATTTGTGCATAATTTGTCATACATCTTGCATAGCAATTGTCATACATTTGTCATAATTTTGCCATTTTTGATTTGAATTTCCTTTCAATGCTAATCTTGTCCTCTCTCCAATTTGTCTATAAATTGGATGATTTTCTTCAATGAAAGGATCAATCAACTACGCTTCTAGTATCCTTATTCTGCAATTCTCATCTTGTCATCTTGCTTGCTTTCATACTTTTCTCTTGCACTTGTAGGTGAGATCCACAAACAAGATAATTTGAAGGAGAAAGAAGGACAATGGAGGTCAATTGAAAGAGACATTGGTGATGATTTTTCATTTATTTTGAATGTCTTATTTTCAATTCTTCTATAGATTGTAATAGGATTTTATTTCATTGTAATTTAGCTTTGTGGTTAGCTAATATTTATTGCTTTGATGCATTCCATTTTCCTATTTACAGTTACAACCTTAAATCGCACCACTTCAAAAAAGATTACTTCATATAATGGGACATATCTTTTGATCATCAAAGAGACGCGTCTTAAATCAACCCGTGGTGATTAAGAATCAAACCGTTGATGTACTATTTTCATAAGTCGTGGCATTGACTAATCCACATATTCTCATAATTACCTTTCCTTTTTCAATCCTAATTGCAGCTTTTTGTCTTTAGAGTAAGATAAATTAAAGTTGCTGACTTGTTTTTTGAATAAGACAAAATTTTGTCTTAAATGTCTTGCCTTTTTCTTTACGAAAGTGACCACTGGCTATAGTCAATAATTTTGACTCTTTCTGATTTTTGCCTCTCTCTCTTTTTTGTTATATTAATATTACTCCAAGTTTTTGAATAAGACCGATTTTTCCAGCTTTTTGAATTAGACAAGTTTTGTCTTATATGCCTTAAATATGGATCATTGTGCTTTCAACCTTTGATCGTTGTCTTTCAACAATCTAGTATAGGGATTAATTGTCTTCAAAGAACATATACACAGTCATATATAACTTGGTGTATACTGTAAATTCATTTTGTTCTTATTTACTTTATATTCTCAGTCAATATGCTCTGATTACTGCTGGCTATTTACTGTATACATATATTTCTGAGTATCACTATTTTGGCATCAATGACAATATTCCCATCATAAGGCATATCAACAAAGAATGTGCAGAAGCTACAATCACAAAGCCATCCCAAGGGCTTTCAAAATTGGTGACCCAGTCCTAAAGAAAAAACCTCGAAATCAACAAGATCGAGAAAAGAAAGGGAAATTTGAACCTAACTGGTTGGGACCCTTTGTCATCATATTAGCTTATGGATCAGGAACATATCAGTTATCAACTTCAGAAGGGGACGTGCTTGATGAGCCAACCAACAACATCCATCTAAAGAAATTCTACACTTGAGTCATCCAATAAGCGGATCAAGAACAAAAGCAAAAAAAAATCAACAAAGTATCAAAAAATCGTTACTAGGGTGAAAACCTGACAAACAAGCACCTTGTGACACAAAAAAATAAAAAAATCAAGAAAAATACAAAAAATGAAAAACAAGTCAAAAAGTGCAATAAAAATAAGTGGTGAAAACCTAGCAACAAGCACCCTTTGTGAGAGAGAAACTCCTCTATCTATCAGTACTCGCATCATATCTTTGGCTCCATCTGATCTAAGCCCATAGCCATCGCAGAACACTTATACATGCATCATTATCTCGGACATACTTACCGTAGTCATTGTCCTTGATTTATCTGAATCGATTATCCAGATTATATCCACCATGGCTTGGTGATCAGTGTAAATATCCATATCGAAGTAGTGTCAACAGCAAGGGGCAAAAATTTGACCTCGCTAGGGGCATTTTGCCTTGAGGGTTTTAGACATCAAACCAAACACGTAGCAAGACAACAAGGATCGGAATAACCAACGATGACAACAATGATGCAAGAAGGCTAGACATCAAGTAATTGAACTGATTTGGACTGAACAAAAGATCTATTTGCAAGATGTTTTACTTGACAAGAATACATTTCAGATAGCATACATGCTTACTTATGGTTGTTGATTTTTTCTTATCATATCTCCTAAGTGACTCAAGGAAGTCTCAATGACTAGAGAAGCAAGGAAGGAATGTGATGTTTTCTTTGTCTACTATTTGGGAGTAAAGCCTTCTACTATGCAAAATTATCTTACGACGTGATCGGGTAACATATCACTGAAGACATTTTGGATTTGTATGGGACTAAGGTTAACTCTTGTTTGTTTTATTCAAGCAACACTCAGGTCATCTTGGTTCAATTATACCTCAACGCTTGTGTCATCTTGCAATATCAAAATCCATGTAAGTTATACTCAGGTCATTATGGTTTAATTATACCATGATTCTTGTATCAACTTTCAACAAATGAAGGCCCGATGATAAAAACAAAGGAAGTACTGGCACTTTGATCAAAGCAGATGGAAACATTTGGGGAACAAGAGTGCATTAGTATCATTATCATTATCATCTTAATCTTGCATTAGGTTGCATATCATTTTAATCTTCCATTAGTATCATTTCATTTTCATTATCATCTTAATCTTGCATTAGGATGCATATCATTTTAATCTTGCATTAGTATCATTTCATTATCATTATCATCTTAATCTTGCATTAGGTTGCATATGATTTTAATCTTGTATTAGTATCATTTCATTATCATTATCATCTTAATCTTGCATTAGGTTGCATATCATTTTAATATTACATTAGTATCATTTGATTATCATTATCATCGTCATATCATTTTAAAAATCATGCATCTCACATCATTTTCAACATACATCTCATATCATACATCTCATTTTCAAGATACATTTCATGTTTCAAATCATTATCACATTTTAAATCACTATCATAGTGCATATCATATCAAGAACATTTGGCATTCTAGATTGCATTATCCAAAGAACATAAAAGCACAAAAAAATGTTAGAAATATTTGCCAATCATAAGCACCCGCAATCATCAAATCCAACCATCATAGGCATATCACCTTCCAAACATATAGTATCCATTAGGCATACATTGCACACATCATAGAAGCATGTAGATCATAAAAATAAAAAACACACACATCACATCATCTACATCATCATCCAAGAAAAAGTCATATAGATCAAAGGCAATCATATAGCTCATCGAAATCAAAGTAGTTGCATCCATAATATGTATAAACATATCTACTATCATATCATCATGCATATGTGTTACCACATGCTAATACAAAGGAAAATCAATGATACAAGTCAGAGCCAATCATCAGTGAAACAATAAAATGTCCAAAGTCCCTAGATATCATATCAATAACAATGTCCATCAAATCAAGCAACATCAGTATCAAGGAAATCAATGAACATCAACAATCAACGAGATCATCAGAGCATCGTATCAGAACATCAATAATCAACATATCAATGAGAGCATCAACATATCATATGAAGAGGACAAAATAAAACAATGTACCATATCGAGAGGAACAATCAAAATACAATGATGTGTGTATATATCAATAAATACATCAAGGTGCAATATCAACATATGTGATCATATTCAAGGACCAAGATCAATGTGACCACCTCCAGAACCTGTCGGCTGAGAGATCGAGCTACTGGCACATGTGCTACTGCTAAGGGCATCCCTCCTAGGTCCTGTGACCCCCTCACTACCTCCATGTTTGCGAGATCCACCCCATTGTGAACTGGTTGCATAGCTAGGAGCTCGTTGAGCTGTCGGCACCACCACAAAGTACAAATCCCTGTAATAAGTGGCCTGCTCAGACTGATAGATGAGACTCTGAATAGTCTCGCCTGTCACTCCCTGTGTATTGACCTGTCGTAGGGTCTGCACTAGCTCCTTTGTGTGGCCCCGATGATCCCTCTCAGTATCCTGCTCAGCTGTGAGATGAGCAACAATCTGTGTTTGTGCCGCCTGCAAACCCTATCGAAAACTATCCCTCTAGACCATGGCACTATCCCTCTCGACTTTGTCCAAGTCCCACTCTAATGACACCATGGTCACCTATCTCTGCAGCTGTGTCACTTGTGATTGGGCCTATGTAAGTTGACCATGTATCCTTGGAAGCCTAGCCTATAAACCTGCCAACTGTGCCTACTGCTAATGAGGAGGCACTTTAATCTGTACCATCTGTGGCTGTGACGGTTGCGGATCCTGACCACCAACCTGTCGACGAGCAGGTGGGGGCATATCTATCCTCCACCGACGAGCAAGTGGTTGCACATCCTCGTCCTCAACTTCCATCCCTCCCAATCCAATCAACCCTCCTCCTCCAACAACCTCCTCATACTGGGTCTCCTCATCAAAAGAATCATCAATCTCCCCCTTAGATTCATCATCACCTGAGCTCTCCTCGGCCTCCACCATAGCAGCATCCTCGACCTGCACAGGCCCTCCTCATCCCAACTATCCCCTCCACCCACCTCCTGTCGCCCTCACACCCTGCCCACCACCCCTTTTATCTCCTCCCTCATCTCCTCCTCCACCCCCGCTACAACCTAATCCCCGATCGTGACCAATCACACCACCTCTACCTCCTCTCCCACCCCTTCTACCTCTCCCTCGTCCTCGCCCACCACCTCGGTGACCTCCACCTCAGCCCTGATTAGCATCGACCTCCTCAAGTGTAGAATAGGCTCTCCCGATCCTGTAAGTCATTGGAACCTGTGTGTCATAAAATACTGAGCATACTCGGCTCTCATGCCTGCATCAGATACGTCCACCTACATGTTCCATACACAAAAAGCAAGGAGTAGAACTCGACCCGGGTTATGGAAAAATCCAGTGTTGGCCCCCAATCTATCCTCTCCTTATGTACCATAGCGTACACAGCCATCCCCTATGACATAGGTTGCACATGAACAAACTGTCGGTATACCCGAGGAAGAATGAACCGCTCTACAACATAGGGGTTCCTACCCAACAAAAAACTACACAAAAATAAATATGGCACCTCAAATCCATCCTCGAGCCAAGGCTCACAAAGCTGATACGACCTCCACACCACTGTATCCATATCATCTAAGGCTCGCCTCCAATACTCCAACTTCCGGAGCATGGGCTGGGAAGCGATCTGACCATACATCATCACATAGGGTTCTCCTGTTGGTCTGAATCTATCCCCAATCACACAAGTCACTGCTATATGCTCCCATGCCAAAATTTGTAGTAGGGTGCACCCGGAAGCTAAACTGGTCGCCTCACCTTAGATAATCTAGTAGAGCTCATTATATAAGTGAGCAAGCAGACATATACCCCAAGCATATCTTGTGTGCAACTGCATCATTTGTCATAGAACTTGACCCCATCCAACCAACAAACCATGAGCCCTCCTGTCAGGAGTCAAGAAGCTATCGATCAAGCCTTCCAATACTAAAGGGAATGGGCAAAGCTATCTACCATGTCCTGCCAGGCCACTGAATAACCAAAAAGATGTGGATCACTAAACACCTCCCATAGAGCATTTGTCCTACCAACCTCCTCCACATCATACATGACCAGCTCTCCTGTAATCGGAATCAGAAGAATCTGATAGACGTCCTTGGGTGTCACTTTAATCTCACCCGTCAGTAAATGTAAAGGTGTTATGATCGTTATGCCACCTCTCGGCTAACGTGGTGAGTAGAGCCCTATTCTTTCGGTAGGAAGGCATCTCTAGTAAGTGTATCAAACCATAGGCCTCTATAACTGCTAAATCATCGACAGTCAAACGAGCTCTCATAGACAAGGTCTTCGGCTATTACTCCTAAAACTGAAGAACACCTCGACGAACCTATATCAACAAGGGGGTATTATATCAGTTTTATCCATCCTAAGCAATCAAACAACAGAGGCATCTATCAAGTGATGATAGTCACGACATCACACAAGGACTATCTTATCAATCAAACAAAAACCATATCGAGATCAAGCTTCATAACAAGAATCAATCAATCAAGTCCCATATCGAAAAACCAATCAAGTCCCATATCGAAAACCAAATCAAGACCTATATCAAAAGACCAAGTATCATATCGCAAAACAAGCACCATATCGAACACAAGAGCCATATCACAATTAGGAACCATATCGACAAGAACCATATTGAAATCAAGACCCATATCAACAAGCAACCCATATTGAATCCAGACTCATATCAAAATTTGACTCATACTGACCAAACACCATATCAACTTTGACCCATATCGAATTCAGAACCATAACAACATTGACCCATATCGACATTAACTCATCTCAAAATCAGGACACAAGATTCATATTGAAATTTGACTCATACCAACCAAGAACCATATCGGCTTTGACCCATATCGAAATCAAACCCTGTAGCATCATAAATTGTACAACCTTGCTAGGGTGGTACAATTCTTCGCTTAGTTTAGCACCCGCCTTAGTGTGTTTGCATCTTGCATTGTAATTTCCCTTTAAGCATTTAATTAATTAATTTAATTAAATCTAAATTCATATTTCATCACTCCCCGCATCATAAAATTGGTCCCTTTACCCTAAGTGTGCCCCTTTTTATTTTATTCCTCTAATAAATCATTAAATCATAAACCCTAATTATGTACTATTTCGACCTTTAAGGCTTGATTTCACATATCAAAACATCTCGGAATCAGTTGTAACTTCGAGATTCGCTCTAATATCATCATATCTAATGGTCCTGAAAATTTGGTGAAAAGTTGGTCGGACCAAGTGCAAAGTGCACTTGGTCCCGGACATTTTTCCCAAAATTTCGAGAGCATAATTATATGATACCTCCCTGGTTAATGACATTATCCAATGATGTCACTCCTTGAGGTTATCCCTAATTGCTTACTTAGCATCCTCTCAAGCCCTCTCAAGGTGACATTTGTCAACTTGGGATTGGATTGAATCTCTCCCATGGATTGATAACTTTCAATCCTAGCCCTTGTTGAGATTACTCAATCTCAACCATCCATTTCTTTATTTTGCCTATAAATAGAGCTCATTTCTTCAATTCAAGGATCCCAATCTTGTGCATCAAAATTATAGTCTTTTGCAGGTTATCAAATGAGCTCATTGGTCACCTTCAAGCATCCAAGCCTTCTATCATTAGCATCATAGCATTTAGCTTAATTGCATTATGTTTTAGATCATATCAATTACATGCTTTTTCATATTCATCTAGCTTAATTATCTCATCATAATCTTCAATTCGGAATTAACTTAGCCTCATATCATTTCCACCATCTTGATCATCACTAGCTTTTCATCTTGCATCCTTAGCTTTTATTCATATCATCATCTTAGCAATTCACTAGGATCTTAGTTGAATTGCTCTTCCAAGTGAGGGCCACCTTGAATCTTAAGGATCTTTAGGGATAGAGGAGCATGGAACGATTTTGAGAGTTTTTGGTTCACTAACATGTTTTGTGATTACTAACTCTAATGCAATGTTTCATGTGTGTGTTTGAGGTGTTTTCTTCCATTTGTAGGATGATCCCACATTTCTAGCATACAATATTTAGCTTTTAACTATTTAAATGTGATTAAATTTTTAATAAAAGATGGTACATTGGTAGTTAAGAATAGTGAATTATGAAATATAATTTGAAATTCAACAAAATAGACAATAATATTTAGTTTGATATAGAATAATAATATTAAATGGATGAGATTTTGGAATATGTTTGTGTTAGATATGAAACTTTTACTTCCTAGTTAATAAATCCATAAGTTTGTGTTACATATTTTTATTTGAAAGGATAAGTTGGTAGGTGTGGGAGAAATAGATAATCAACATTAGGATTCATCCTAGAAATATGTGGTATTTTATTTGCTTTTTTAAAATACTTGGGGATTGTGCCACAAGGAGCTCTCACTTAGATAAGCTCTTGGAATTGAATAATATTGAGATAGTAGGAAAGCATCTATGAATGCAAATTCTTTGTGTTTTATTGACCTAAGAAAAATGTGTAAGAGTAAGTATGTAAATGGATTATATGTAAATGGATTATATGAGGCTGTGTGTGTGTGTGTGTGTGTGTAAAATTACATACATATATAATCGTTAGGGAAGTGAGTCTAGCCTCACACAAGATCACATCATTTACAATTGTATACATGTATGAGATATTTTTCTCAAGATAGCCACAAAACTAATGGGAAATGGAATGGATATGTCAACATTACCATTACATTTTGTCCCCACTTTGAGGTACATTCGAATACTAAAATGATCATATTTTTTAAAATATGCAACACTTGTAAACATGCATATAAAGTAAAGTAGTGAATCATTCAAAATCACTAGCAAATTGATCCTATTTCAATTATAAAGAATGATGGCATCTAATGTATTTGTAAGCCGCCCCACTTTGATTCACTTTTTTTGTTGATGTTTTGAAAGAGGCTAAGTCTTGATAGTTGTGGGCTATTTAATGCTCCAAGATTCGATCTAATGAGTTGACATGCTTTTGAGGGAAGACAAAAGAGGTTTTGGTGAAAAGCCCTAAAATTGTGACATGTGACTTGGTTGAGATGTAGTAAAAGTAAAAAGTGCTATATATAGTGTAAGTAAAATAGTTCTATAATATAAAACTTGTGTATCTTTCGTAATAGAGAAATTTTGAGTAATTGAGCTATAGAGCATACCGTATTTGATTTGTGGGTGGGCGGAGAGGGGGGGAATACTTAATATAATTGAGCTTTTGATCATGATGTGGTATCAAATCCAGGCTCTCTTTTCTACTAATAGGGGAACCTCTATGTATGTTTCTAGAATACTTGTTCATATGATAACTGATAAATTAGTGAACTTACAAAGAAGTAAACTATCCAATCTTGTCTTTGTTCAACTTATTTTTTTGTGTGATTATTCTTCTCTTGATTATTGCATCATGAGCTAATAATTCTAAGGTGTACATAAACAACTTCCTATGATTATGTCCATCAAAATAAGGGATAAAAATTGACCAAAGGAGATATTTTGGCCAAAATGTGCTCACGTTATTAAAATATTGAAATAATGTGATTGTGTTATGGCTCAGAAAATACCAAGATATAACATGATCATGTTTCATGTCCTAAAAATATGAGCATGTGTCATGTTCTGGAAAATGTGAAACATGGTCATGTCTTATGTTCCATATTACGCAATTGCATTTTTAGGACATGAAAAATAAAATAATGATTTTATTGTATTTTAAATATGCAAGAGAGTTATGCAAATGGATTAGAAAATACCAAGACATAACATGATCATTTTTCATGTCCTAAAAAATGTGATCATTTGTTATGTTCTAAAAAATGTGGTCATGTTATGTGACATGGAACATGGTCATGTCTTATGTTCCATATTACGCAGTTGCATTTTTAGGACATGAAAAATAAAATAAATAAATGAATGTCATTGTATTTTAAATATGCAAGAGAGTTATGCAGTGTTCCTGCATTACGTAACACACATGTATTTTTTACTATAATTTTTTTTTTTTTTTGGAATAGGTTGGGATAACGAGCCTATAAGGTTGAGCTTCTAATTTGCTCCATTTTAAATGTTTTTTTTTTTCATTTATGTTTTTAAACTTTAATGTCATTAGATTTACTTATTTTAAAATAATATTTAATTAAATTACCACCAAAATATCATAATCTTCTCAACTTTCTAACCACATATTTTTTTATTTTAAATATATTTTTATTTTTATTTTCTAATACTAATATTTCCATATTTCTTAAATACATGTGTTTGATTTTCCTTTATAACTTTTGACTTTTATAATTTTATTTTTTAAATTATATAAGATTATTTTTTATTCATTCTTTACAGATTTCAAAAAATTCATTTTCAATTATTTGTTATATGCCACACACTTATTGATATAGTTTTCTATATGTATCCACTTTGAAAAGTTACAAATATATATTTATATTCAATAAAACTATAAAAAGTACATAACTTGAAGTACTCACTCTTAACTTTATTTCTACCAAGAAGTTTTAAATCTAACAAAAAAAATAGGGACACACACTAGACACTGTTATATTTTAGTGAGAAATAGGAACATTTTGCATGTATGTAATATTTGAACCTCTTACTCGTCTTTTTTTTTTTAAATAATAATTTAGGAACTAGATTCACAGTCCTATAATTGTTGTTTTTATTGTATCTTTAAATTTTGTGTGTATGCATCCCGAAGTTAAAGTTTAATTGATTACCAAAAAAGTAGCCATTTTAACCCCATTTTGTCCTCCATTGCCATGCATGTAATCCTAGGCACCAATATTAAAGGGGTGATGCATAGAAAACTTAAAATATGATTCAAAGTAGAGAAATACATTCATAAAGAGATAAAAAAGGAAGTGATATAATAACATAATGATTTACATGGAAACACCATTTTGATTGAAAATGTTCATACTTAAAAACTACACAATGTATTATTAAGTATGAAAGTAGATTACAACACGCTTGTAGTGCAAGCCTTTATAAGATTATTTCACTAGCAATTAAACTTCAAAGAATTTTGACAACATTTAAGCAACACATATAATTCTCAAACTCAAACTACTTCAAGGACCAATTTATAGACAAATGAAAAACTGTAATGTCTCCACTTTGAAATATATTTTAATAATGAATAATAATAATAAAATTGAAATACAAAAGAATAAAAATATAAATATAAAAGAATATAATTAAAATTTGATTAAAGTTAATGAATGGTCAAAAGGCATGAAATGATAAGTTGTGACTCCCTCAAATGTGAGATATAAAAAGGAGAAGAGAACCTCATTTGAAGGGGGGAGAATTTGGAAAATGAGAAGCGCAAATCTCATTTAAATAAGAAGTGCGGATCTAATTGTGAAAGGTTGTGTCCCTTTCAAAGGGCAGAAATAATGAAGAGTTGCACTCTTTCAAAGGGTGAGTATGGGCATCCATGATAAAGAGGTGTGACCTCTCCTTCACATTGAGAGATATCAAGGAAAATAATCAAAAGCATCTAGTGACATCACCATGGATCAGATCAAATCAAAACTGTTATCAAGTTACAAGCAGTAACATCCTTGTTCTTGGTGGTATGCATGGGGATGTGTTTAATAAGTGTGTGAGGGAAAATGTGCAAGCTATACTAAACGATTGAAATAACGAAGAAAACAACCAAATCAGGCCATTAAACTCAAACACCTCAAGATAGAAATGACAAAACCAAAATAGAGAACAAAATGATAATAACGCAAACAACGATTTCCGCTTTAATTTGAGTATTTCTCGATTTGATGTGTGCTCATGACGTCAATGGATGTTCGATTATGATCCATGATGGTAGATGTGAATGAGGATGGATGATTTGGTGAAAAATGTGATGTGAGTAATGATTTCAACAGCGTAACGGTGCATTGGCATGAAGATCAGATGAAATGGTCTAAAAGTGGAGGGATTAAATAGGCAAGATGAGGAAGGGAAGGGGAGGTGAAGAGGAGAAACTTGTCCTCAAAAGGGACAAGTGGCTCAACTAGGAAGGAAAGGGGTGACATGTGTCCATTTGGGGAAAAGCCACCCAAAATAGGATATTTTAGGGAAGTTGGTTAGGATGTGCACATATGGAAGTTAGGAGGGATAGGATAGGGTTGGTTGGAACCCCAGGGTTAGGACAAGGGTTAGATTAGATGGGGGGTTAAAAGTAGGAGCCATGTGCTCAAATGGGATAGAGAATTAATTAAATTAATTGATTTAATTAATTCATGGGATTGGGAAAGAAGGGGCATTGATTAATTAAATTAATTAATTAAAAGGGGGAAAAGGGACATTAATTAATTAGAGGAGTAAGATTGGGGGATTAATTAATTAAGAAAAATTGGAAGAAAGGGGACTAATTAACTAGGTTAATTAATTAGAAGAAAGGGAACTTGGGATTAATTAATTATTGGAGAAAAGGGGATGAGGGGATTAATTAATTGGAAGTAAGGGAATTAGGGATTAATTAATTAGGAATTAATTAATTGGAAGAAAGGGATTTGGGGGATTAATTAATTAAGAATTAATTAATTGGAAGAAAGGGGTTTAAATTTGATTAAATTAATTAGTCAAATTTAGGTGTCTACAATAAGTATGCTTAATATATGAAGCTTGATAATGCTCTTATGCAATATTAATAGTAATATTAATATGGACTACAATATGTATGACAGTCATACTTAATTTCATATATATATAAAAGAAATTAGTATAGTTATAGTCTAAATCATGTTATTACTGTTAGTATTTAAGAAGATGGGAATGAGATGTTCCAAAGAGGGTCAGTCTATATCCAAGCAAAAGGTTAAGTCCCAAGATAGGGTGGGGATCAGCAAGCCATAAGCCTTGAGGGTATAGATCCAAGATAGGTAAGGGCTTGGATCTGTAAACTTTGAGGGAACCTATTGTATTTGGTTTCTAAGCGCTTTGGTACTTACATAAACCCTTCTCCCTTAAAACTGAAGTAGTAGCAGCTTCATATATCTATATTAAGAACTATGAATAATGAAATTAATCATCTAATGAGGAAAATAAATAAGCACTTGTTAATATTTAATCAAAAAATATCAATCAATTTTAATATTTTGAAATAGATCAGGTAGGGGGCATTACAAATGGTATCAGAGCTTTGATCCTGCCATCCTGCAGGGTAAATATGAATCAATGAATCATTCTAGTCAATAAGAAGAAATCTAGCAATACGTGTATTCATGTGTATGCTCTATGTTTGCATATATCCATGTGTGTGCTTTGTGTTTGCATATATCCATGTGTATGCTCTTTGTTTGATTAATATTGGTAGATGACTCAGTTTGAGAAAATTAAAATCAACATTGCTTGAGGACAAGCAAAATTGGGAAGGGCATACTGTAATGTCCCTACTTTGAAATATAATTTAATAATGAATGATAATAATAAAATTAAAATACAAAATAATAAAAATATTAATATAAATATAAAAGAATATAATTAAAATTTGATTAAAGTTAATGAATGGTCAAAAGACATGAATTGATAAGTTGTGACTCCCTCAAATGTGAGATATAAAAGGGAGAAGAGAACCTCATTTGAAGGGGGGAGAATTTGGATAATGAGAAGTGTGGATCTCATTTAAATAAGAAGTGTAGATCAAATTGTGAAAGGTTGTGTCCCTTTCAAAGGGTAGAAATAATGAAGAGTTGCACTCTTTCAAAGGGTGAGTCTCTTTCCAAAGGGCATACATGATAAAGAGGTGTGACCTCTCCTTCACATTGAGAGATATAAAGGAAAATAATCAAAAGCATCCATTGACATCACCATGGATCAGATCATATCAGAACTATTATCAAGTTATAGGCAGTAGCATCCTTGTTCTTGGTGGTATGCATGGGGATGTGTTTAATAAGTATGCTTAATATATGAAGCTCGATAATGCTCTTATGCAGAATTAATAGTAATATTAATATGGATTGCAATATGTATGGTAGTCATACTTAATTTCACACACACACACACACACACACACATACACAGATATATATATATATATATATATATATATATACACACATAAGAAATTAGTATACTTTGTTAGGACCCAGAGGCAACTGACGCGGGGGGAGGGGGTGTGTGTGAATCGGTTGTCTATTAATTTCAACCCAAATATAACTTAATCAAACTTGATGCATAATACCGGTAAACCAAACTTAATGCTGATTGACAGTTTAATAGATAATAACAATACCGGTGAAGCTTAATGCATAAAACAAAAAGAGAAATAACATCCACAACACAACAAAGATATTTGTACGTGGAAACCCTGTAAGGGGAAAAACCACGGTGGGAAACCTTACCCACAATCAAATGATACTACTGCAGATAGTATGTATGTACAAATGGGGTTTGCACATGCAGAAAGGCCAACTGCCTAGAGCTCACTGCTCAATCACAAAATGAGAGTCACACTGACTACAATTGGATGATTAAATCCAGTGATAATGTATTGCTCAAAGTAGCATCTCCAATGTTGGATTCAGTACCGATTAATCTTTGATTGTCTTCTTCAAACCTTCCTTGAATCTTCAAATGATGTATGTGTGAGTAGCTCAGTTTGTATTCGCGTATATCGAATATCACAACCGTATCTCATTTCCTATCTTCACGTAATCTCACAAATGAGCTATCTTACATATATACCAAAACCTAAGACCAAGTGTGTAGGTCGGCTCACTAAGAATATTACAATAAAAATCAATTACAACAAGTCAAGATGTGATGCATCATGTCAGCTCAACAATAATATTAATTGATTAAACCATCTCCATAACGTGTCGTGCTGATCTGGAATAGATAATGCATGTCGGTCCATAACCTAGACCAATTTGCCGGTAACGACAAATATGTCAACCCGATTAGACCAATAATCAAATCTCCAAAACCAAGTGTTCAAACCATGTCTTCGACATAACCAAGTGATCTCCAGATGGTAACAAGTTATCCTCAGTGCCGATGAACAATATAACTTGTCGGTGAATCAAATACCGGCGACTGTGCATAGGTCACTGAACTTGCCGGTGAACATAATCAAAAGATCTCCAGAAGGATAAGTGTTGATAAGTGTTGACATCAATGACAAAACAAAGCAACATATCCATTATACCAACATACTTATAGTCTAAATCATGTTAATATTGTTAGTATTTAAGAAGATGGGAATGAGATGTTCCAAAGAGGAGCAATCTAAATCCAAGCAATAGGTTAAAACCCAAGATAGGGTGGGGATCAGCGACCCATAAGCCTTGAGGGTATAAACCAAGATAGGTAAGGCCTTGGATCTGTAAACTTTGAGGGAACCTATTGTATTTGGTTTCTAAGCGCTTTGGTACTTACATTAACCCTTCTCCCTTAAAACTGAAGTAGTAGCAGGGTCTCATATCTATATTAAGAACTATGAATAATGAAATTAATCATCTAATGAGGAAAATAAATAAGCACTTGTTAATATTTAATTGAAAAATATCAATCAATTTTAGTATTTTGAAATAGGTCAGGTAGGGGACATTACAGAAACCTAGAAACCATAAATAGTCTTTCAAACTATTGATCAAAGCCCAAAAGAGGTTGATGCCTAACTTGGGCATAATTTCCAACACTGCCCTTAAGGATTTCTTACATTTTTCTAAAAATAATAAATCATGATTACAATAAGATAAAAAGTAGTTAATGCCCTCTTAACAAAGTAGTACCTATCTTGCACTAAACATAGACAGAAAATCATCTAGCTTGCATTGAAGATAAACATGAAATACGTTGACAAAGATTGTGGAGTCTAACTTTACACCCTATACATCTTCACCTTTTTGTCATTACACTGGTTCTTATAGTACATGGGAGTCTTATATAGAGCATGTGAATTGTTGACCAGTGCCCCAAAGGAATGAGATCTCATGGTTTTCAAATGCAGCGAGGGTGGAAAAACATGGAGCATTTTAAAGATCTAGAAACTTGCATACATATGCAATTGGAAAGAATAAGTCCAAATGCCAAAAAAAATTTGCCAGCATCTTTACTCCCTTCTAGAACAGGGCAGCGTTGGGACAGGGAGTGGATTTACCTCAAAGCATAATTGGAGAGGGGAAATTCTTTCAAAAGATATTAAA
Organism: Cryptomeria japonica; assembly: GCF_030272615.1. Taxonomy (NCBI): domain Eukaryota; kingdom Viridiplantae; phylum Streptophyta; class Pinopsida; order Cupressales; family Cupressaceae; genus Cryptomeria; species Cryptomeria japonica. The sequence continues at coordinate 2,502,814 of NC_081407.1, read as the reverse complement.
ATTTAGAAATGCTTTAGTAGAAATGTATACAAGATGTGGAAGCAGCTACAATATACCTCAAGAAAAGTAAATGTTGTTTTGAAAAAATTCAAGCTAGTAGATTTCCACAATCCATGAAATTGATTTATGCGTTGCTTCTGGATTTGATTGTGTGAGTGTTTTTTCATCAATGTTTCAGATCACACTCTGTGATCCATCAGTGAGATGAGATAGAGATCATAAGGAGTAAAAATGATTCATTTTGACTCAGTTTAACATTTTAAGAACTCTTCGTTAGTGTTTGCAATTTATTTATATGAGCACCTTAATATGGATTTACAAGAATATCTCATGTCTTTTTAGAATGTACATCACTACTTATCCTAAGAAAAATGGATTAACGTGGTGCACCCTTTATTAGAAATAAAGCGTCATTGTCCTTTTGTTCATTTTATTTGAGTTCTTTGATTATGTAATACATTAATATTTTTAGGTTCCTCATATCCGTTACTAAAAAATATTTCATAAATCCTTATATTTTAACAAAGTTTGCATTCATATACTCCAATAAGCAAAATTTGGCCCATCAAAAATTAGTGATCTTGATGTACCCGCAAAAGGTTTGCCATCCTATTGGTAAACAAATTTGTCACTGCGGTCATTTACCTAAAACTGACCCTGTTTGCCCTATGAGCAGTGACAAACGTTCCAATAGTTGGAGAGATCGTTCTGTGAAACATGATCTTCCTCTGTGTTTGAGAGGGGCAGCTCCCTCATATGATAGGGGTATTTAGGATTTTGTGTACTTTTAACTTGAAAATACATAAAGGAGAAAACATAAAACTAAAGAGAAATAAAGATAGAAACCCTAACAATAGACATACGACCATCGACTGAGATTTCCCAACATTAGCAACAAATTACAAGGGGAGTTCATAAGGTAATATGCTTAGCCATGAAATAACGATAAAGAAGAACGACAAATCTCAACATACGGAGAGATAAGATACTTCAACACATTCAAACTGAGATACCAAAGGTTGCTTGTGCATCATCACATCAATCGTACAGATCACATATGCATGAAAAGACTACCAATTTGACATACGAGAAATCGGCAATAATAACAAATGAATACATTTAGAACATACGAACTAAGACGTATTCTTCATTATCCTTTTTGGAAATATACAAGTCCAAAATCCTTTCTATACATAGTGCAAATCAAAATATCATTACAAGTTTCTCCTGGAATTCCAGCAAACTTTTCCCCTCTGTAAAAAGTCCCCCATGCATTACCAATAGCCTTGTATTTATAGGCTTCCCAAAATAACCACCTTAGTAACTAACTTTAATCCTGAGTTAATAACTAACTCTTTTCTGCATGAATTTCAAAGAGTTAATAACCTACACTTTTATGCGCAGAAGAAGTCAACTTTCTAACCTTGGGTTACAATAAGCGACATAAGTCATTTTTTACAAAAATAATATCAAACCCATTACATTGAAGAAATAATTCGTTTGTTGATTTTGTCGAGGTGGCCTCCATCTTCATTTGCTTCATTTGATCTCGTAATCATCTCACCATCTAAATTCATGTTCAGAAAAGTTGAATTCCATGTTCCTTGATTTAATGCATTGACATCATTACTATAACATATCTATCATCAACATCAGAGCATCCTTGTGAGTTAAAGTTCAAGAGGGGTCATATATCCTAAACAACAATGAAATCTATAATGTTGAAAGCATTGAATGCTCTTCATTGATACATCTTGGATTTGATTTAAGACTTTGAGTAAGTTATTCCATCGATCTTGTTCCTCTTTTTATCATCCATTTTTCTATCCTCCTTGTCCATTAACATGGATATCTCTATGCCCATGTTAAGTACCCATATTGGAGGAACAACATAAAGTTGCATTTTCTTCAAAACCAAACAAGAATTTCTTTTGTGTATCTTGGATAGTAGCTAAAGTCTCTTTTAGTCTTATCCTCTCTTCTTTCTTTGTCTTCTCCTTGGAATCATTTTGCTTCTTTATATTATTGACAACGGTATCCTTTGAGAGAAGGTTCTTCTTGCTCATTTTCATCTTTGACATCAATGTAACCTTGCCAATCTTGGATGAGAATGTTCATTTCTTGTCTCCATTGGGAACATACAAAGATCCAGGCCACTGATTCCAGTTTCCATTGGTTAGTATTTTCTATGCCACTCTCCATCGTTTGGCTTATCACATTCCTTGCAAATTTGTGATAGTTTATATAATTTTGATGAAGTCCAGATATGTCTCTCGCAAGGCAGGAAAATCTACGAAATGTTTCAATTTCTTCTGTACTATAATATGTCATCTTTGACAAATCTTGAACCTGATGTACACGTGTCAATAGAACTTTGAGAGGTTCCTTCTCACATTTACTTGTGGATGTTGACTGCACTCCTTTTTCGATATCATTGGTGGTGTTGACCTCCATTTAACAGAGGCCTCATAACGGTCGAGGTCACTGAGAAAGGCAACTATATGGAGCTTCTTATGTGGATCTGAGCCGTATTTGGAATCTGGGTGCCCTTAATTTTGTCATCCACCAAACCCCACCAACAGTTGAATTTTTCACCTTTGTTCATTGATGAATGTCCATTTTTTTCTTTTGTTTTAGTGTTCCCTTCTGCGACATTGATATCCATGAGATATCATTTGGATCTGCAAGAGATGCTGCCACCTTTTAGAGTGATTATCATTATGTCGCCTTTACTTATACTGTTACTGGTTCAAGGTAAACAGTTTGGGACCTTACAATCATTCAGTCAAGTCCTGCTAACCGAGCACAAGGTCGAGATGATGACCACTCCACCAACTAGCACGAGGTATGGATGCTTACTAGCCCAATGCTTAGGAAGTTTAGCAGCCCATGAGCAGCACGAGGTCAGGTTCACAGGCCGTATAATTCCATTTAAAGATTGAGATATAGTGACAGTTCGAAAGCCATAGTCAGTAGTCATAAAGGTAATTGGGGATCTAGCCCCGGCCATGGATACAGATCGATATCGGGCCAAATCCTCTTCAAATTATCAGGCACTTCAAGAAATTTTGGTTTGTATACTTTTTATCATGTCAAAGTACCATTTGAAATTCACCCTAATTGCTCCTTTTTTTTTAAAGTCAAGAATAACAAATGCTAAGCATGGTCATGGTTTGTCCGTAGCATACTCAACACTTCACGAACCTATCATGAGATCATATCTCTTGTGACATTCCATCAAACAATTCCTGTGCATCTTCAACAATCATCAATGAAATGCAAGTGCAATATGTTTCTACGCCTTGCAAGCTGGTAAAACACAGTGCGAGTGATATATGAATTGTGTATCACCAATAACCTAATGCCCCGCTTCCTCCATTTGTCATGTCTGTTTATCCAGCTTTGTACGGCTGGAAAGATGATAACAAATGTTGTTGAATTTGGTTTTTACACCTGGCAATTGCACTTTCTGAAAGATTAAAACTTTATAAAAAATCTGCAGATCTTGTGTTCATAGCATTAGATGAGATGACATCTTTTCGAGGAAACAATTCAAACGATTCACATACGATGCATATGCTTCCACATTTGGCATTCTGTCAAATAGAAAGTTATGACTTTTCAACTCGCACTTCTTATAGGAAAATAGTCAAACATTTTGCATGCTACCTCTGCTTCCACATTTGCATTCAGTGGGATGACATCTCTGAGGCATTTAGTCAAACAGTTTGCTGCCTTGTTAGCAACTTCACCAGTTCACGTGCATTGTTTGTGCTCTCCCTATGGCCACGGTCTGCATTCTGTAGATATCCAGCAATCATCGCATTTCATGAGACCGCATTTCTTTGAGGAATTTTGTCAAACTATTCATGTGCGTTGTCTGTGCTTCCATGATGTGCATTCATGTCAATCAAAGCAGCTGCAACTTCAACATCTAGTGAAACCATTTACCTTCAACGCATTGATGAACTTTCATAACCTGTTGTTTGAAGCTTGTTTTTAAATTCTTATGAAAGAGGTTAAGAATGCTCAATTTTTTAGCATTTCTAACCTCTTGACAAAGTGGGACCCGCAAGGTTAAGAAATGAGGTTAGAAATGCTCAATTTTTTAGCATTCCTAACCTTTTGTGATAGGTTAGAAATACGAGTTAGAAAGGCTCAAAAAGTGAGCATTTCTAACCTTTTTGACAAAAGGTTCAAAAATGAGGTTAAGAATGCTCAAAAAGTGAGCATTTCTAACCTTTTGCTTCAACAAACAATCGAGTACATCTTGGAAACCATTGGCCACTGAGAGGAATCAAGGAAGAATGCAATCAACATTTTTAAACAGCGTTTTATCGCAAATGACCAGACATATTAAAATAATTTAAAATATTAAATTATTATTTGAAAATTAATTTAAATATTTTAAATTCATTGCTTTGGCTGGGGAAAAATGGCATAACTTTCAAACGGTAGGGAGCTAGGTCCTGAAATTTGAAACACGCGTCAGAGGTAGGGAAATAGATCCACACAATTATTTACGCCTCATGACGAAACCTTAAATGAGATATTTTAATCATTTGGGGACAACAGACACCGAAAATTGAAAGTTCAAAATATGACAAAGTGTAAACTGGGTTCAAGTGAAAGTTGGCCACACGATATAAAATGACGTTTAGATCTTGACTGTCAAGCAATTTCCCTCAATTTGTGGTAATTCTCAAAATTCTTCCAGTTTTCAAATTTTGACTAGTAATGACCTTGGACGACGTGCTTATTTCTTATGCATAAAAACTCATTGGACCTTTACTCGACATTGAGATCGACTTGAAATTTAAATTTTAGGTATGCCAAATATGGGGGCAACAGCTGGCTCTGACTGGGGACAAGGACTACAAAGGACGCAGGATGTACCCAAATCTCTGCTTCACAGGCTAGTGCACTATCCATTGGGCAACAGAGTCAAAGAGGAAACAACATAGGGAAAAGCTAGAGAAAGCTAGACACAAAACAAAAATGGGATGAACACAAGAAAATTCTAACTAAAGTATGTACATGGTAGGCAAAGCCCACCTCAAATCTCTCCACGATCATTATACAAAACCATTCACGGGCTGGGAGAAATAAGCACCTTTGCGGAACAGTGGAGTGCATCCATGTGATACCTGTAAGCTCAATAGACTGGCAAGAATAACATGTAGAAGATGAGAAATATCTTTGAGAAATGAACCAAACGACCATATCTCATCATAAATCTGCGAGCTCTCTTGAAAGATTGGGGTGGCATTTTGAACATTATTGGCAATTTGTGGAATATTCTCAAGCATACCTATATCCTCTATCGAAAGATCCCTCTGATAGTCTGGTTTGCAATAAATTAATCCACGAATTGGACAACCTTCATATAATTTGTGATGTGAAGAAACTTGAGTAGACGCAACCATTGAATCAGATTCATGACTATCCGCTTGAAAATCACCAGTAGAAATACACTCATCCAAGAACAAAGGATTGAGACACACACTTTCACCATAGGAGAATTCATCATTTGAAGCCTTCAAACACCAATCTGTAATACAAACATTATGAGAATTAACTTAATGGGCTTCCTTCATTAGATCATCCATTACCTCACTTATCTCTGCATTCTCGATATAGTTCCCAAAACTATCCTCCTGAATAAGGACGTCTTCTTGATCTAAATATTCAAAAGGATGACTACTTTGAACCTTGAATACTTCATAAGGCGTAGATTGCAACTCTATCAAGATAGGGACATTTGTTGTTATACCTTCATAGATTTCATTTTCAACCTGCTCATGAATATCTGCATTACTTTTTGTGTTCTCTTGTCCCAATGATTTCTCTTCATCACACTCTTCATGGAATTTGAAAACTTCATAGTCAGGTGGCATGCATGATAAAGAGTGGATACTTGATGGTTCAACTTTTTTCACTTGAGGCTGATCTAGAAATTCATTAAAAGTGTCCATTTTTGGAGATAATGAATATGTCTGCAAAATTTTACCTATGGTTGCTTCTCCATTGGTCAAAACCATACAAGATTGTCCATTAGATTTCATACCTTTATTTTCCACGGAAACGTTTTCATCTTCAAATGTTAGTGATGGATGAATGGGAATATCCTCTCCACATAGAAAGTCATCGTCAGAAGAATTGATACACCAAGTTGGAATGAGAACTATAGGAGATTCATCTTTGTACCTCTCCTCTTCAACATTTTCTTGAAGCTTCAGTTGCATGCATGTCTGAAAAGAATTTGATTCATCATCTTCAAGCTCTTTGTTTTCAAGTTGATAGAAGACTTTTTCTTTGCTATGACAATCTTCATAGTGCTCATGGCATTTTTCAATGCAATCTTCTTTCTCTATCTCACTCACCTTTAGATCTTTCTCTTGACATGTGTCCTTACAAGTAGATGTGATTTCATCTTCTTTTGCATATACACACTCTAATGAGCTCCTTTCATTACTTTTCTCACGGGACTTTATACCAGTGAGAAAATGATTCCTATTCTCATCTTTTTGTTCAATCTTTGGTAATGTTTGGAGCAGAGAAGGATGTACTTTATCATGATCAATTTTCCTATTTCCATAGAAGCTTTTCAAAAACTTGATATGTGAATCAGTGAGAACCTGATTTTGTTGAGAAATAGGTGGAGGATAATGAGCATTATTATCCATTGTTGATTCAAGAATACAATCACGAGCAAAAATTTGGTTCTCTCTTCCATCTTTTTCCTCAATCCTTTGCCAAGTCTGAAGTAGATAAGGGTTAATTTTATGAGGATGAAGTTTCTTTCCACAGTAGAAACTTTTCAAGAAGTTAACTTGTTCGGGATTATCAAGACTTTGATTCTGTCGAGCAGCTGGTTCAGGAGAAAGATCACTTTTGTCTTCATCTTTCTTAATTGTTGACTTGGGTAAATGATCACAAGCAAAAAAAACCAATCTCCTTTCCATCCTTTTCTTCAATATCTAGAAACACTTGACATAAAGCGGGATGAACCTTATTGGGATTAAATTGCATGCCACCATAAAATTTCTTCAAGAAGTCGACTTGTACGGGCTCATCAGGAACTTGCTTCTTTTGATATATATAATCTTCATCGTCACTTTCACTATCACTTTCCAACTTTCCTTTGTACCAAACCATTGTTCTAAATTAGATCTTTCAGAAAGAGTTGCCAACATTCATTCTGAAGAAGGTACCTTAAAATATCTGAGGAACAAAGCACACTGGTATGTCGCTCCCCAGCAGAGTCGCTAAAAATCTATTCGTAAACAGATTTGTCACTGCGGTCATTTACCTGAAACTGACCCTGTTTGCCCTATGAGCAGTGACAAATGTTCCAACAGTTGGAGAGATCGTTCTGTGAAACATGATCTTCCTCTGCGTTTGAGAGGGGCAGCTCCCTCATATGATAGGGCTATTTAGGATTTTGTTTACTTTTAACCTGAAAGTACATAAAGGAGAAAACATAAAACTAAAGAGAAATAAAGATAGAAACCCTAACAATAGACATACAACCATCGACTGAGATTTCCCAACATTAGCAACAAATTACAAGGGGAGTTCATAAGGTAATATGCTTAGCCATGAAATGACAATAAAGAAGAATGACAAATCTCAACATACGGAGAGATAAGATACTTCAACACATTCAAACTGAGATACCAAAGGTTGCTTGTGCATCATCACATCAATCGTACAGAACACATATGCATGAAAAGACTACCAATTTGACATACGAGAAATCGGCAATAATAACACATGAATACATTTAGAACATACGAACTAAGACGTATTCTTCATTATCCTTTTTGGAAATATACAAGTCCAAAATCCTTTCTATACATAGTGCAAATCAAAATGTCATTACAAGTTTCTCCTGCAATTCCAGCAGAGTTTTCCCCTCTGTAAAAAGTTCCCCATGCATTACCTATAGCCTTGTATTTATAGGCTTCCCAAAATAACCACCTTAGTAACTAACTTTAATCCTGGGTTAATAACTAACTCTTTTCTGCATGAATTTCAAAGAGTTAGTAACCTACACTTTTATGCGCAAAAGAAGTCAACTTTCTAACCTTGGGTTACAATAAGCGACATAAGTCACTTTTTACAAAAATAATATCAAACCCATTACATTGAAGAAATAATTCGTTTGTTGATTTTGTCGAGGTGGCCTCCATCTTCATTTGCTTCATTTGATCTCGTAATCATCTCACCATCTAAATTCATGTTCAGAAAAGTTGAATTCCATGTTCCTTGATTTAATGCATTGACATCGTTACTATAACATATGTATCATCAACATCAGAGCATCCTTGTGAGTTAAAGTTCAAGAGGGGTCATATATCCTAAACAACAATGAAATCTAAAGTGTTGAAAGCATTGAATGCTCTTCATTGATACATCTTGGATTTGATTTAAGACTTTGTGTAAGTTATTCCATCGATCTTGTTCCTCTTTTTATCATCCATTTTTCTATCCTCCTTGTCCATTAACATGGATATCTCTATGCCCATGTTAAGTACCCATATTGGAGGAACACCATGAAGTTGCATTTTCTTCAAAACCAAACAAGAATTCCTTGTGTGTATCTTGGATGGTAGCTAAAGTATCTTTTAGTCTTATCCTCTCTTCTTTCTTTGTCTTCTCCTTGGAATCATTTTGCTTCTTTATATTATTGACAACGGTATCCTTTGAGAGAAGGTTCTTCTTGCTCATTTTCATCTTTGACATCAATGTAACCTTGCCAATCTTGGATGAGAATGTTCATTTCTTGTCTCCATTGGGAACATACAAAGATCCAGGCCACTGATTCCAGTTTCCATTGGTTAGTATTTTCTATGCCACTCTCCATCGTTTGGCTTATCACATTCCTTGCAAATTTGTGATAGTTTATATAATTTTGATGAAGTCCAGAGATGTCTCTCGCAAGGCAGCAAAATCTACGAAAATGTTTCAATTTCTTTTGTACTATAATATGTCATCTTTGACAAATCTTGAACCTGATGTACACGTGTCAATAGAACTTTGAGAGGTTCCTTCTCACATTTACTTGTGGATGTTGACTGCACTCCTTTTTCGATATCATTGGTGGTGTTGACCTCCATTTAACAGAGGCCTCATAACGGTCGAGGTCACTGAGAAAGGCAACTATATGGAGCTTCTTATGTGGATCTGAGCCGTATTTGGAATCTGGGTGCCCTTAATTTTGTCATCCACCAAACCCCACCAACAGTTGAATTTTTCACCTTTGTTCATTGATGAATGTCCATTTTTTTTCTTTTGTTTTAGTGTTCCCTTCTGCAACATTGGTATCCATGAGATATCATTTGGATCTGCAAGAGATGCTGCCACCTTTTAGAGTGATTATCATTATGTCGCCTTTACTTATACTGTTACTGGTTCAAGGTAAACAGTTTGGGACCTTACAATCATTCAGTCAAGTCCTGCTAACCGAGCACAAGGTCGAGATGATGACCACTCCACCAACTAGCACGAGGTATGGATGCTTACCAGCCCAATGCTTAGGCAGTTTAGCAGCCCATGAGCAGCACGAGGTCAGGTTCACAGGCCGTATAATTCCATTTAAAGATTGAGATATAGTGACAGTTCGAAAGCCATAGTCAGTAGTCATAAAGGTAATTGGGGATCTAGCCCCGGCCATGGATACAGATCGATATCGGGCCAAATCCTCTTCAAATTATCAGGCACTTCAAGAAATTTTGATTTGTATACTTTTTATCATATCAAAGTACCATTTGAAATTCACCCTAATTGCTCCTTTTTTTTTTAAGTCAAGAATAACAAATGCTAAGCATGGTCATGGTTTGTCCGTAGCATACTCAACACTTCACGAACCTATCATGAGATCATATCTCTTGTGACATTCCATCAAACAATTCCTATTCATCTTCAACAATCTTCAATAAAATGCAAGTGCAATATGTTTCTACGCCTTGCAAACTGGTAAAACACAGTGCGAGTGATATATGAATTGTGTATCACCAATAACCTAATGCCCCGCTTCCTCCATTTGTCATGTCTGTTTATCCAGCTTTGTACGGCTGGAAAGATGATAACAAAGATTGTTGAATTTGGTTTTTACACCTAGCAATTGCACTTTCTGAAAGATTCAAACTTTATAAAAAATCTGCAGATCTTGTGTTCATAGCATTAGATGAGATGACATCTTTTCGAGGAAACAATTCAAACGATTCACATACAATGCATATGCTTCCACATTTGGCATTCTGTCAAACAGAAAGTTATGACTTTTCAACTCGCACTTCTTATAGGAAACTAGTCAAACATTTGCATGCTACCTTTGCTTCCACATTTGCATTCAGTGGGATGACATCTCTGAGGCATTTAGTCAAACAGTTTGTTGCCTTGTTAGCAACTTCACCAGTTCACGTGCATTGTTTGTGCTCTCCCTATGGTCACGGTCTGCATTCTGTAGATATCCAGCAATCATCGCATTTCATGAGACTGCATTTCTTTGAGGAATTCTTTCAAACTATTCACGTGCATTGTCTATGCTTCCATGATGTGCATTCATGTCGATCAAAGCAGCTGCAACTTCAACATCTAGTGAAACCATTTACCTTCAACGCATCGATGAACTTTCATAACCTGTTGTTTGAAGCTTGTTTTTAAATTCTTATGAAAGAGGTTAAGAATGCTCAATTTTTTAGCATTTCTAACCTCTTGACAAAGTGGGACCCGCAAGGTTAAGAAATGAGGTTTAAGTGCTCAATTTTTTAGCATTCCTAACCTTTTGTGATAGGTTAGAAATACGGGTTAGAAATGCTCAAAAAGTGAGCATTTCTAACCTTTTTGACAAAAGGTTGAAAAATGAGGTTAAGAATGCTCAAAAAGTGAGCATTTCTAACCTTTTGCTTCAACGAACAATCAAGTACATCTTGGAAACCATTGGCCATTGAGAGGAATCAAGGAAGAATGCAATCAACATTTTTAAACAGCGTTTTATCGCAAATGACCAGACATATTAAAATAATTTAAAATATTAAATTATTATTTGAAAAATATTTTAAATTTATTGCTTTGGCTAAGGAAAAATGGCATAACTTTCAAACGGTAGGGAGCTAGGTCCTGAAATTTGAAACACACGTCAGAGGTAGGGAAATAGATCCACACAATTATTTACGCCTCAGGACAAAACCTTAAATGAGATATTTTAATCATTTGGGGACAACAGACATCGAAAATTGAAAGTTTAAAATATGACATAGTGTAAACTGGGTTCAGGTGAAAGTTGGCCACATGATATAAAATGACGTTTAGATCCTGACTGTCAAGCGATTTCCCTCAATTTGTGGTAATTCTCAAAATTATTCTATTTTTCAAATTTTGACTAGTAATGACCTTGGACGACACGCTTATTTCTTATGCATAAAAACTCATTGGACCTTTACTCGACATTGAGATCAACTTGAAATTTAAATTTTAGGTATGCCAAATATGGGGGTAACACATCCTAAATTACTTTTGCAAATAAATAACTCCTATCAATATGAAATTCCAACAATCATCTTGTTGAAAATTTCAAAACACACTTCCCTTTTGCAAATTCAGATTTGAAATACAAACATCAACCAAATTTTCTATTCACTACCCCCTTATATATATATTTTCTCTTACTGTTTGGAAAATACCATAAATTAAAATATTTATTCAACAACAGAATATTAAAAACTCTGCAAAAACCTAGTTTCCACTACTCCAATTCTTATCTGATCCACATAGCTTCAAATGTCATTCAACTGACAATCTCCAACATCTCTTTCCTTCGCCTTTTAATAATATCCCATCCAAACTTCTGCCAAATCTTTCACAGTAACACCAAATTATTTTCTTAAGTCTCTTCTCCTTGTGCAAACCAGCAATTCTCTTCTCAATATAAAATTGCAATCGAAATTCTTAAACTGTCTTCTATGTGTAGCGTCCTAAAATTGCACCATTTGCAATTTTGACCGTATTTTGGGCCCTCATCTTATCGGTCTCATCCCCATGCTTGATCGGGACCTATTTATATCTCTTTTATGCAACCAAACTTCATTTTTGCATCTTACAACTTGCATAGCCCTTTGATCCTGGCCCAAACTACGGTAGGACCAGGGCACCACGCCCTAGTCCTCCCTAGGTAGGACCTATCTTGAGGCCCCTCCCCCTTGGCCCTATTTCAATTGTGAGCAGGAAATAAATCCCCCATGTCGGACTATATCGAAAAATTAAACAATTGACGACAGGCAAGTATATAAGGTCTTTCCCTCTCATTTGACATAACACACAATCATAAGGTGAGAGCATGACAAGGTGGAGAAGGCAGAGAGACTACATTCAATCATCAAGCATTCAAGCATTCATCATCTAGCATTCCTTAAGGCTGCATATTCTTCATCTATCCATTGAGCAACATTACATCATTCATTTGCAAGCATGTGTGTGTTAGGGTTTTGTTATGTTCATGCCATTTCATACAACATATGTGATTACATCTAAGAAGCAAAACATCATTATCATCTATTGCAGATATGAAGGTATACTTTTCCATCATTTATTGCAAGCATTGCATTATTTCTTTCAAGGTTGATTCCAAACTGGGGTTTGTCTACCCTCTCTTCTTTTTTCTGTATGCAGGAAGCAGGTGCGCAACTATACTTCTAGAATTAAGTTTTATTTGCAAAGATGAAAAAATCCTTTTCGACGCGCGGAAAGTTCAGAGGACCACGTTGGGGGCGCCCCTGTCCGGACACACGGTCCCTGCAACTTTTGCCTGATTTCGCAGAGCAGCTCTGAATCATCTCAAACTTCTCAGATCCAGGTGCACGACTAAATCCCGAATCTGTATCTCACTATTTCTGCCTATTTTGTCTTCAATTTCAGCACTTTACCTACTCAACTTACAAAAGAGGGTCAAAACACATTCCAAACACAACTAATCTACTTAGTATTCAGTCTTTGCATCATTTTAGGATTGGATCTAATAGATTCATCCCCCTCTTTTGAATGTAAAGTTCTCCAAGCGAAAATTGAGCTTAATAAATCTCCCTTTCCAAGTGGTGAATTTGCTAAGCCTCGAATTTTCCACTTTACACTATGTTATGCGACTCTTCTGCAATTTTTGTCTGCCACACTCCCTATCTTCTGCATTATCAAGTAGCGGCAGATCTTTCAAACTTTGTGCTGTATTTCTTTGATCAAAACACAGCGACTTTGTTTGCTTGGCAAAAAGAAAAAACGTTCTGCCAGCAAGCATCCAATATAACAGTGTAACTTGCAAACTTCTCCTCCTTTCCCTGGTGTTCTGATACCTACCAATTGAAGGTATCAAACATTTACAAACCAAACATAATCTTATGATGATTTGCAGATCATCAATACACATCGAAGCGCGGAGACACACCCAAAACTCCTTGTATTGTTCATGAATGAAAAAATGTTTATTTATAAATGATGTTCTAAAACTGAATTATAAATAACTAGTACCTAATCAGCGATCTAACAACAACAATGATTATTATCTTATATATAAGAGGTTTGGCTGTGCGGACATTGCTAAACATGATCATCAGAGTTTCTAAGCTGAATGAGAAGGCATTCATGCAAGCTAATTTTAAAATGAAATCTCTCTGCTTGGGGCTTATTTTTTAGTTTCAGAAAACATATCCTTGATGGTTACATGTAGATCTACTGCATTAGTTAACACTGTCCAGAGAATTCGTGTTTTAATATTTGTCACCTTTGATAAAGATTGCTCCATGTTATATAATTAGCATTTTTGGTTAACCATAAGTTTAATCTGAAGCAATATTAACCATGGAATACCTTTAAGTTTAAGTGTTTCTGAACAAACTTTCTGAAATATTATCCAATTCTTTTCAAACAGTTTGTAACAGAAGCTCTCTCTTTTCAAGACAAGTAGAAGCTTAAAATACATAGCATGGAATGTTATATTCATTTGCAGTAAAAACAGATATACAAGATGGTATGTTATTCAGTCTCCCCTTCATCCTTATGTTTGTCACCTCAATAAGAAAATGCTTCACCATATTGGAATAACAGAGGTTTAAGGAGTTTCAGGGATAAAATACTTCTCACTGTTTTAAGGAATCAGGAAAAACACCATGCACAACGCGAACAGTATCTATATAATTCAGAAGTTCAACGAAAACATAATAGGTAATCCGGAATTATCCCTGTCAATATTATATATCTTCTGAAACACTTCAAAGAAATTGTTTCATTTATCAAAAACTTAAGAATCAATAGCATGCGTTCTCAATTAGATAACAAGTCCAGCATTTCACAAGCCTGTGAACTGAAAACAGATATGCAGTGTAACATGATCTCAATGGAAATAGTAAATGCAGCACACCATACAAGCAATAAGGTATCTATATATTATTCACGAGGAGAAATTTCATCGTTCAGTTTCATTTTGCAGATTAGCCATCCAGCATTGCACTAAATTTTCAGCTTTTTAAGTTCTCATTAGATTCACAACTGCCAGAAGTCATCACATTATTTCTGTATACAGAGTCCAGACACAAAGACACCCTTTACCTTGGATTTGCATAAAAAAAAATGGAGTAACATCTGTGGCTTATGACATGTTTTCTATGGCCATTTAAGCCGCTTGTTCATGCTAATATCCACATCCAATCTATACGGAAGGGCCATCAAGTTTTTTCTACCATCAAAATTCAGATTCATAGAACTGAGCTGGCTTTTGATATTCCACTATATCCTCTCCGTAACAACTGTAGATAGAGAGAAAGAAATTGCATGCCAATGAAGATATTACTTTTGCACCTACTATGGTCAGATATTTCTCAATTATAATCATTCGCATGACAAAACATTGGAATCTCTCAATTGAAGCGTGACATGCAAACTTGAGCCTTCAGGTATGCCTAATGGAGCATTAGTACAACATGTATTATCAACTCCAAACAATTCCCAGTCTTTGATTCCACATCTTTCCAAAGCAGAATTTATTCTTTGTGCCTCATTTTTAGAAGGCCAGATTCCATCTGGAGTGACAAGAATTGCCCCTCTATAAGATTGCCCTGCTGCCTGAGCAGCCCCACCGTAATAGAACAAGGCCCAGCTTAAATCATCTGTAACATCTACGATTCTCCAAAACTCTCTTGAGACAACTCCATTATCTAAAACAGTGAATATAAAAGTTCCAGGAATATCTTCCCTTTTAACCCTGTATCGCCTTCGTCTCCAAATCAACTGCCCATCCAAGGTTTTGACTTGAAATACTGGCTCATACCAAAATGTCCGTTTTGCTTTACCTCGATAGAAGAGTTGATATTGGCAAGGAAACTGATCATATGCAGGATTTTGGCCAGCTACCACACGCCAACTTGAATTTAATTTCCCTAACCATCCAACAAAAAGGTCTTCTGCAACCTCATGGGTCAGGGGACTACCTCTGAAAAAGGAAAGAGGTTGAACATTGGGTTTCACTGGGATTTCAGCATTTAAGCCAAGACAGTTGTGTTTTTGTAACACACATAGAGAAAAGGCTTCAAATTTGGGGCTCTCATATGATGCAATGCAACGATAATTGCATACCTGATCAGTTGGAGCACACTTATTGAGACAAACAAGAGCTTCTCTGCAGTTGGGATCTAGAAGACAATCTACCAATTGAGTACGACAATTCTTTATCATACAATAGAGAGTTGAGAATCCTTTTGCACGCAAGTTTTGCAATACTGGTACTGGTCTTATATATGAATTGATCAGTAAAAGTAGGGAGAACCAAATGTCATCACTGTTGTTTCGACCCCATGCCTCTTGTACAGTTCTTAGTACTTCAAGAGACTCTTTAATCTGTTTTCCTTGCCCCAAAGGGAGAAATTTCTCAATCATGGTCTGATTATTGTTTGAGACCTTTAGTCCTCCTAACTTGTTTTGAAGGGCGGGGCAGCAATCAAAGCAGACAATGGTAGGAATCACTTCAGTGTTTTGTAAAACCCACTTGACAGAATCTTGATGCTGGACATTAATTATGATCAAAATATCAGTTTGAGCTAGAACCAGCTCGGCCTCTTTTTCTTGTTTAGTCAAAATACTCTCTGTAAGCACATGTAAATTGTATCCTTCGTCTATCCATTTGAGTTTTGCTGCCTGTAAATGAATAACCATTGACATAAACCCCCGTCTACGCATTATTTTAGTACTATTTACAGGAAAATACAATCTCCAAAAACTAAAACTATTTTAGTACTATTTACAGGAAAAACACAATCTCCAAAAACCAACACTCAATTTAGGCAGAAAGAAGCAGCCCTAAAATGCTCCCATCTATGCATTCTACTATTACTTTCAGGAGACCTACAATACCCTACACTGACACATTTACTTTAAGCAGAAAAATCCAGCACAATAATTCCCTCATCCACACAGTCTGCTACTCCCACCTTCGAGAAATCCACAATCTCCTACACTAACACATTCACTTTAGACAGAAAAATCTAGCACAATAATGCCCTACCCACAAATTTTACAACTACTCCTTTGAGGAAATCCACAATCTCCCACACTAAAACATTCATTTTAAGCGAAAAATAAAATACAGGACGGTAATGCCCCTATCCACACATTCGACTATTCCTACTTCCAGAAAAATCAAAATCTCATACATTAAAACATTCATTTTAGCAAGAAAAAAATAAAGCTCTGTAATGTCTCCATCCACCCATTCCACAATCGCCTATACAATTTAGTGCATTAACTCAAAGCAAAAAACATACAGCACCGAAATTAGAATTGAGAGCTGAGTTTAGAGCAGCATACCGTATGGATCAGAACGTCTTCCCACGGCACATTCTTCAAAGGACTCGTACTCTCACCTCCAACAATTGCAACAAGCTTTGCCACTGAATTGGTAGAAAACGTTTCTTGATCGTCCACCTTGTCCGCCACAGCTGAAATACGTTTGCACTGGAAATTGGTGTTGAACTTAATTATTGGTGACAATGTGCTGAATTTAGAAATGGGCGAGGTTGTGCTGGACTTTATAATAGGTAAGGTTAGAGTGAAAGAAGAAGAAAAAATGCGTCCCCTTCTTGGAAGACTCCTCCCATGATTGACAAGCTTCAATTGACTCTCTGAACAACTATAATATCTGTAGCCAATGTTCAGCTTGGCTTCCATTACAATTTCACTCATAGGAAGCAACAGCAGTTTGTTGGGAGAGCCTTCCAACAATCTTCACTTTCATTACGGAAATGGAGACATAAAGAAGCCACGGAGCTCCGTCTTGTGACCATACAATAACCGTGATTTGGGATTAGATTCGTTGTGCTGGGCATTATTAATTTAACCTTGAAGAGGGGAATTTTGTGAGCTCTTTTCTAGCATGTGCAAACTCATGGTTTGTCTTCTCGAGAGTTTAGGGGTTTGGTTTTTCACGCTTCTAAGAGTGTTTGCGTGGGATGATCTAGGAGTTTCTGCATTGGTATTAACTTTAATCTCACCTTTAGAGTGGATTAAGGATGCTTTTTTTTGGTTTTCATTATTTTTCATTGTGGATGGCAGCGAAGATACCATTTATGATAGTTCCTCAATTCTTTTCAATGACCATAACGAGGTAACAATATTGATATATTTATAGATATGTTGATTATGTATGTTAGTGGTATAAAAATCATAGTATAATTGTTTATTATGACAATCACATATTTTCAATGTAATTATTGATTGTTTCATTTAAATGTATTTGGGAATCTTATGACATTAAGCTCACTCGATCTCTACAACCTTACTAAGGGTTCTATTTATTTTTAGAAACCCTTCAACGTGTTTTTCTGCTTTTTAAGTGGTCTAATAGATATCTCATGTAAAGCATCTTGTGGTGTTGTCTTACTAGACCTATGATTTCAAAGTTTCTAGTCATACTTCATGTAAGGTGCTTGTTTAGGTGAAGTTTCTAGGTCTCACAATGCCTTTTGTGGGTCTTTTATAAAAGAAATCATCAAGCATCTAAACCAATTTATCCATCATGGCCCAAAAATGTTTTATTCTACTCAACCCCTCTAGTGAGTCTGTATTAAGGTGGACTACACCTCAAATACATCAAGTAATGGCAGAGTTTGATAGTTTTTCTTATTGTGTATTTGCCTAAGGCCTCAATATCTTGTCTCCATGCCAATGCAACTACTTAAAAACTATCTCCATCTTGAAATTTTGCCTCTAGAGCTAATGTATCTAGTAGACTTGTTGAAAGAGCAATAGATGACTGATGTACTTCTTCAATTCTTCAATTTGTGCTTTATACTCTTCCTTTGTGGTCTCATTATTTTACATCCTTTTGAATATGGCTAGCATTGCTTGTTATAATGAATGCTTCTCTCCTTCTCAAGTTTGTACCCCAAGGTCATTTTTCTACATTTTATAATCTTGTATATGCATTTCCTCTTTAGGCTTATCAACAAGAGGGGCATCTATTTGTACATGTTGATGACCTTGTGCATCAATGGTTATCATAGATATTTTCCTTGCTCTTTTCTTATTTGAGTTCGATGTCTTGAAGGTTTCTTTCAGCACAACAAAGTATTCTTCCTCCATCTCCTTATATCTCCATTTCCTTTTTTCTATGGTCTGAGTCAACCAAATTGTGAACTACCTATGTGCAACGCCAAGTGAATTTCTTGGTGCTTCTAAGGCTCCTTCTTCTCTTTACTTAATGTAGACACCTAAAATTGTCATGTCTAATTAAATAAACATCTTTATTTATTTATTTATTTTAAGCCTAATTCTTCTATTAATTGAATAAATCTGTATTTATTTAATTAATTTATTTATCCTCTTCTAGCCTTATTTCTCATTTAAATAGATACTTTTATTTATTTAAATAATCTTTTTCCTAAATTAAATAAATATCTTATTTATTTATTTGATCCCACTTCCTCTATTAATTAAATGAATCTTTATTTATTTAATTAATTCATTAACCTTTTCTACCTATGACACATGTCATTCATCTTTTAATTCCTACACTACCTACCCTCTCATTATTTTCTTATTTTCTCTACCTACCCTCTAATCATAGCCGACCATTTATCTTTTACACCTCTCAATCTTATCCCTCCATTTCTTATAGTGTCTTCTATATAAGGAGATGCTTCCTTCATTATCAAGCCCCCGTTGACTACTCGACTACGCTTTCAAACTTTCATATGCGATCAAGCTTACTTGCAACCACATTTCCGTTCTTTGTTGAGCTCTTGTGCACATATAAAATCTGAGAGCAAATATATCAAGCAAGATCGATGGAGATAGGAAGAATGGAGATTCAAACCCTATTGGACATGTGATGGTATAATCTTTGTGATTTCATTTGATTTGCATTGTCTTAGGTAATCTTTATATGTTATGGTGGATCTTTGTTGTTGTTAGGTTAGGGTTTTGTGGTTGAATTCATTTAGTCTTTCAATATTGTTGTTTCCATTTTCACCATAAACACTTTAAAATATCTTCTTCTCTAAATTCCTCTTCTTTTTCTTGTTTCTCATTAACCCAAGGCATATATTCTTCTAACTTCTATTCTTCTTCCTCGTGAGTTCGCTATTGTTCTTCTTTATGTTCTTCACCTTTGTCTTCTTTATGCTCTTCTTGCTTTGTTTTTTGTTCTTCAACTTTTTCATCCTTCTCCTTTTCTTGTTGCTCTTCATCAACCCTTGCTTATGCATTTCCTTCATCTTAGGCTCATGTTGTTCATTGGTAGTCTTATCTTGTTCATCTTGGATAGATGAGGGAGGAGTAGTATCTTTAGGTGGAGAGAGTGGCTTAGAAGGAGGCATCATATAGGTACTCTAGGAAAAGGAGATGGTTGTTTGGGAGGTGGAGAAAGTTGTTTCTCTTGTTGAGAAGGTGGATTCTCTTCAATGGGAGAAGGGAAAGGAGAAGGAAGATCAATTTCTTTCTCAACCTGGGCTATATTCATTATCCTCTTCCTCCATTGCTATGGTATCTCTTCCTCTAAAACTTATGAAGACAAGTCCCACAAATCCCAAAAATGAAGACAAGATTATGAGTGATTGTCATGTGGATACAGTAACTTTGGGGTATTTGATACTACAAGTTCTTAAGGCAACAAGTTGCTTGGTTTTTGAGAATGTGGATAGCATAGAGCAATTTTAAAAAAAATATCACCACCAAATAAAGGATTCCAATATTCCTTGAAGTTGGAGATTAACTTGTATCAAAAAGTTACATGTGAGAATAATATGTTTGATAACAAGTATGAGCACTTGTGTACGAGCTCATTTGTATACATTCACAAGTGTTGCAATCTATGGTATAGCAATCATCTCAATTATGGGAAGGAACATTTTCTATTTTATGACTACTAATGGAGAGTTCTTGACCCTCATGTGATTTATTGTCATTGATACTTGGGTCAAAAGGATTATTTTTATATAGGGATTCCCTTATGTGATAGCACCAATCATCAACATGACAAAGAAAGGAGTACTTATGTAAATGAATGGAATACAAAGGAAACTCACCAATTATGAGAAGGTAATCATCTCATCTCTTGCATTTCTCATTTCATATCTCTTCCAACCAGTAGCTAAAGGGAAGGGAGTTAGTTTGGTTACATTGTTGAGGAAATGTCCCATAGAAAGTGAGAAAAGAAAATGAGAAGAATGAAAAAGGGGATTAATCAAGAAAGTTATTAACTTTTCTAATATGGAAAAATATGTTATAAATGTGCTTCCCACTATCATACTAGAAACATTTGTAGGTGATCGGTATGCACTAATGGTTGGAATCAAAGAATATTGCACAGACCTCCATCAAAATAAATTATTGTTTGCAAGTTCAATATTTAGATTTGGGTGGAGTATCTGTTTTTGTTATATAATGTTATTTTCTAATTCTCAATTGTATCATTTCTATTATAAACTTTATCTTGAATTTGTATTTCACATCCTTCAAGCCAAAGGAAAGTTTGAGATAATTGGTATAGTTTTCAACAAAGTGCATCTTAACAATTGAGAGGTAAAGGATGTAATTATTTCCAATTGTGTAATTGTTTTTATGAGGGATGCACTCATGATTATAATAAAATTTGTTGAGTGTCAAAGTAATTTATGTCACAATAATGAGTTTCAAGTGTTCATGGTGTCAATTGTTAAGTGCTAGTGCATGTATACATTTGGGACAGATGGTTGTGAGAGGAAGGATATTGATAGAAAAGGAATGCAGACATATCACATACCAGCTAATAGCCTTGGTAAGATGGTTACACTTTTGTGGCTTATACAACAATATTACTCTTTTGAAGTTTACTACTCAAAAGTTTTTAAGAATGTTAGCAAAGAAGAAGGACAAAATCGCACTTGGTATATCTTTGTGTGTAAAGGTAGATCAACAAAATTATGAGGCAGAATGTACCAAATAATTCATGCATGGCACAAATGTCACCCTCAAACAGATGGAAAAATAGGAGTTGTTAATAGGTGGATAGAGGGATATTCGAGGAGTTGTGTTTTAAATCAACAAAAAGCCTAGGTGAAATGGTTGCATATATGAGAGAGTTTTTATAATACCTTCCATCACATGTCCATTATTGTGTGTAGACAAATGGAGAAAAAATATTTTTTTTAGGTTAAGGATGTGGTTTTTATTATATTGCAACCATATAAGCAAAATTCCTTGGGAAAAAGTAGAGCAAACAAACTCAATCCCAAGTTTAATGGATCCTATAGAATCATCATAAAGGTAGGACATGTATCCAATGAACTAGAGTTGCCACTAGGTTGCAAGGTACACAATGTCCTTCATGTGTCAAGAAGGTGGTTGAGAAGAAAAGGGTGACTTCACTTGAGTTACCATCATTGGATGACGAGGGGAAATCGATTTTGATCCCTTAGGAGGTTTTGGAAACAAGAGGAAAGACGCTAAGAAACATGAGCATTACAACGTACCTAATCAAATGGAAAGGTTTCCCAATTGAAGATACAAATAGGGAAGGGTCATAGATTCTCAACCATCCAAAACTTGATTGCTTGAGGATAAGCAATTTTTAGAAGAAAGGGCTTGTGATGTCCCCTTTTCAAATATAGAACTTTCTATTTTTAGTAATCTCATCTTTCCATTTATAGAAATTCAATCTACCTATGGATAAACTAGGAAATACAAATTATGAAAATGAATTAATTAAATCAAAATTAATGGCAATCAGTAAATACTATTTATAATGTTGCTAAAATCCAAGAGATGGCGCGAAATTTGCAAACTGAAAATAGAAGTTGTCAATTTAGGGGATAAAATCAACATTTTTGGAATGACATGTCAGGAGATGACTACCAAAGAGGAAATTGATGTTACTAGTTAGGAACTTGAGCATTTTTCTCTCCTATGTGTTTCATTTGGGAACCCAAGATTAAGTTTGAAAATATTTCTATTTATCTAGTTTGAGTTGTGAAGAATCATTCATTCTCTCTCACTTTTGCTAACAAGTTTACATTGTTCTCTTTAGAGGCTAATAAACCAATGAATAATTAATCTCCAAGGCTGATAAACTAAGGAGGTTAGTGACCTAGGGGAAATGGGTCTAAGGTTTTCAAGAGAAATCTCACTCAGGGGTTGCATTGCATTTCATGCTTTGTAGTTGTAATTTTTTGTAATAGATTATAGGTGGTTTTTAGAAGCTTTGCAACTGAACATAGTAGAAGTTAATTTCAATATTGTTTTCTAATTATAATAGCATATGTTGCTAAATTTATTTTTTGTTTTAAGACATTCTAGAGTTTGTTATTTCAATGATATTTCAATTTGGAGTGATTTGATCAAATTTGTAGTTTACACAATTTTCTTATTTCTTGTATTTTTGCAAATCTAAATTAAATAATAGAAGGGTTTGTAAATCTAATTTAAATAATTAATAAGGGTTATCACACCCTTCGTTCCCCCTCTCTATCTGCTTCCCTCTCTACTTATCTCTATCTCACCTCTTGCTCTCTTTCTACATACCCCTTGTCTCTCTTGTTTCCTCTCTACTTATCTCAATATCTCACCTCTCTCTCCCCTCTCCCTCTCTCTCCCCTTCACACACACACTCTCTACTTCCCTCTTTATCTGTGTACCTCCTCTCTACTTCTCTTAATATCTTACCTCTCTTTTTCTTCACACACTCTCTCTCTACTTCCCTCTTTATCTGTGTACCTCCTCTCTACTTCTCTTAATATCTTACCTCTCGCTTCCCTTCACACACTCTCTCTCTACTTCCCTCTTTATCTACCTACCTTTCCAATACTCCCTACTCTATTTCTTTACCTATCTCAACTCTTTCTCCCTCTTTGGTTGTAATAGAGTGGAGAGGGAAGGAGAGAGGGAGAGAAAGGGGGGAGAGAGAGGGGGGAGGGGAAGAAAGATATAGGGAGGAAGGGAAAGGCATGTAGAGAGAGAGGGAAATGGGAGACAAATATAAGTAGAGAATAAAGGAGAGAGAGGTAGAGAGAAGTGGAAAGGGAAGGAAGGAGAGGGAGGGACAGAGAGAAATAGAGGTAGGGAGGAAGATAGAGCTAGAGATAGAGAGAGATAGAGATAAGTTTAGAGGGAAGGATAGGGAGCGATGTTTTAGAGACGAGAGAGAGGTGAGATAGAGATAAGTGGATAGGGAAGGAGGGAGGGAGAGAGGAGAGTGGGAGAGATATGTAGAGGGAGAGATAGAGATAAGTAGAGAGTAGAGAGAGAGAGGGGGAGGAGGAAGGTAGGTAGAGGTATGCAGAGAAATAGAGTAGGGATGGAGAGGTAGGTAGAGAGAGAGAGGGAGGAGGGAGAGAGAGGTATGTACATAGAGAGGGGGATGGCAAAATAAGGAAGGAGCGATAGAGAGGGGGAAGGAGGGAGGGAGGGATAAGGAGAGAGAGAGAGAGAGAGAGAGAGAGAGAGAGAGAGAGAGAGAGAGAGAGAGAGGAGGGGGGAGGTGTGTAGAGAGAAAGATGAGGCATCAAGTAGAGAGTGAAGGGTGAGAGAGAGGTAGAGAGATAGATTTATATAGAGGTAGAGAGATAGAGGAGAGAGAGAGAGAGAGAGAGAGAGAGAGAGAGAGAGAGAGAGAGAGAGAGAGAGAGAGAGAGAGAATTCTAGAGCTCAGGGGAGATAGAGAGAGTGCAAGAATGTTGATAGGAGCCTACTAATTACTAAAATATGATTAAGTCTAAAAATTAATAAGATCTTCTAAACCGTAGAATCTACATTATAAATCCTAGAGATCTAAAACATCTTGCCAATATATACATGAAATATAACTTAAAGTATAAGAAAAGAAAAAGATACAGTGAAATGTGACTTATACTTAAATGTTGTGTTTTACATATGTATATACGAGTTTGAGAAGTAGATAGAAAGTGAATCAATAGAAAGTGAAATATATGTTTTGAATTTTGAAATTATGTAAACTAATAAAATGTATATCCTTTTGTGTATTTAATGTTTTTAATTTTAAAAAAAAAATTAAAAAATTATTTGAATATAGTTTTTTTATAAAGTAAACACTATAATTTAGTTGTTGATAAAATGTTGAAATTGATGTTACACAAAGCATGCCACACATTATTTAGTAAATTTTATCTTTTAAAAAAAAAAATTGTGTATATTGATAACTTGAAACTTTAGTGCATGGATATAATTTTTACTATTTTTTATAAATATATTTTTCAATAAATGTGAAAAGATGTGTGTATTGAAATATAACTCTTTCCATTTGGCACCATATGTTTTCTTCATTATTTATCTAAATTGGAAAAGAATTATATCATCTTGACATAGATTCTTTTCTCTATTGCATCATATTTTTTAAAAATAATTCAAATAAATTTTAGCCTTTTTCCTTGACAAGATAATCAATCTTATATTTTAGTGTTGATGACCTACTTTCAATAAAAAATGATTAAAATATTAAAATATATATATTTTTGAATTTTCACTAGTAGATACATAAAATTGTATTTTTACATTTCAAAAAAAAAAATTTATAAGAGTGGGAGTTGTTGACACATCAAGTTTTTCAAAAAAAATAAAAAATTGGTAATTAGACCCAAAGTGATATAAAATATACATTTAGTAGACACTTCCAATTGGAAAAGTTGTGACCCATATATAACTCAGCTATAATGAATCTATATAGACCATATGTTTGACTAGAAATATTTTTTAGTTAAAAATACTTAAATTCACTTGAATTGATAAGTTGCTTGTACTTTTACAATTTTGTACTTTTACCCTATGTTTGCCTTGGTAGTTTGTTTGTTTTTATTTTTTTACTTTTTTTGGCAACATAAACTTCTCTGTGTGTGATTCCATTCCACCCATCTTTTATGGGAATTGTGTATTATATTTTTATATTAAAATATTAAAAATATAGCACTATTCATCATTTAAAAAAAAAAAATCCTCTCATCTATTAACATCATAGACCTTCCTAGACTCTAAAAGAAAAGGGAAAGTAGATGTGAATTAGGTTAACTATAATATAATACCTCATGGAGTCTTTGTTCGATAGAGCACAAATGTGCCTTTGAAACTATGTCCTAACTTCATGTGAAACAAATCAATACTAGAGATTATATAAAATTGCGGTAGGACTAGTTTTGATGGAATGTCTAAAATATTTTCAAAATCACATGAACTTTATCCAAAATTCACTAACAAAATTTTACACATTTATTTCTTGAATGGTTTTCATCAAGACAACGACATTCTTGACCTTATAACCTCTATAATATAATGTCCTTTGAATAATGAAAATGATAGGATTATCTTCCACGAGACTCTTAGATATATACAAACTCCACCAAAACAACATCATCCTTGACTTTACAACCTCTATCAGTATCTTGTCCTTTGGATAATGCACACGACTATACATATATAGAAACTTCATCAAAACATATTTGACTTTTATAGCCTCTTATCGATATCATGTCTTTTGGAGGCTAAAAATGGTAGCTTATATTACAAAAGACTCTCAGATATGCAAACTTCATGGAATCAAAGGCTCTTAGCCAAAGAGGTTCAACCTATTGGCTCGTACCCTTGTATCGGGTGGCAAAAAATACTGGGCTGGCAGCTCGCAAGCTTCATGCCCTTGCTGGGCTGTCGTGCTCACAGATCTGAACCTCCATCAAAAAAAAAAATTGATACTTTCGCTTGGAATGATGAAAAACGTAGTGGTTGCTCTTGCTGCCTGCTTCACAAAGAAGATCAAGATGATTTGACAACAAGAAGATGGTCTTGTCTGGTTAGTTCAGAAATGAATTTGAAGGCATTATCTCTTTTGAATAATCATACAACGTGATATCAATCAATTGCTTAGGATATGCTTCTCCTTCAAGCAAAACGTATTAAAAGGAAAAGTTAACGTAGTCCAAGAAATCAAGAACTCATGTACCAGCTGTGTGTTGCATAAAGAAACACGATCATAGATGCACTCGATAATCCATTCTCACATGCCGTGACATGACAGTCCCATATATCTAAAGTTCAGAAGCAAGTTCACATGTTGTTTCTGGTATTACCAAACCAATTTTACATGCAATACTTGAACGCGTTCTCCAAATTACATGCAATCATTCAACGTGTTATCTATTGTGAGCATATCTGGAGAAAAAAATCACTGTCAAATCTTTAACAATTTCTGCTTTGATCTTCTAGCCCCATCTGGACTTTCATGGCTTGGGGCCTACTGTTAGTGCATAGTACAAATCAACTAACTCTTTGACAATTCCACCAACTACCAACTATCCCATGATAACGAACATTTAATGAAGGTTGTGCAAGAAAATGATGATGATTTCGAGGGTGACTCAATTCCAAACATTGAACTCTTGAAAGTGAAGACTCTTTAGTAGATGAAGACAGCAAGCATGTGCATGTGTTCAACAACCAAAATTTCTAATCATGGAAATGATTCAAGTAAAAGATCTGTTATAAAAATCTCAAAATAAAAGGAGAGCATTCATTGATGGAGAAATAGAAAACATTGAATATTTTTCTACATAATTTAATGTTTTTTTACTTGGGCTATAAAATGGGAAGAGATGAATCCAATATTCCATCTAATGAAGATAGATTTCAAGGAGCATCCTTGTTCATTTCATTCATATATTAATAATTTTTTGGAGTTTTGGGAGTTTATTAGATTCAATAATTTTAATCGAATTTTTATTATTTTGTAAATTTATTCTAAAAAGTGTGTTATATTGAAAAATTAAGTTCATTTTTGAACTCTTGGTTATTTTGTTATCTTTCTCTTTTCAATTGTTCTCTTGGTAAAATTTGAATGATTGATTGGGGAAGATTGGATGCTTGGAAAATTGCGGGTAGGAGTCTGAAGTTTTAGTTTGGATTATATTTTTGTTCTATTTGGATTTTGTGTGCCCTCGTGGAGTGTTTGCTCTTCATTTTCATTTTGAAATTCCTCTAATTTGAAGGCAAGTTGAATGATTTCTCCTTTTTAACTCTTGATCATATTGTTTGATTCTTGTTGTAGGTAGTTTGAAAATTAATTTAGACCCCTTCCACATTTGGAACTTTGCATTTTAATTAAGTTTTGAATTGGTTGTTTCAATTTTTTAAAACCATGATTTTACAAAAAGAAACTCTGCCCAAATCTGTTGTGAGTGCTCGATAAATTAATTTCAGTTGATAATTGTGATGTTGTTCACCCATAGGCCAATGGGTTTTGATAGAAGTTCAATTGGCCATGTTTGAAAATTTGAGTTCTTGGAGGTCCATCAATGGTGGATGACTTCCAAGATTGGCTATTAGACTTTTTTTACTTTTCCAAAAAATAAAAAATTGATGTTAAATTTGTGATATTATTGAAAGGAAGCTAAGGTGCGGAAAACACTTCCTAACACTAATCTAGTGGGGGAGATTCTATAAATTTTCTTTACAAATCTTCTATTACAAAAACATAAACACATTCATAGGTAGCAAATAAACATGCCTAAAGATAAACAATGAACACAAGATATATCGTGGGGAAGACTCTTTCAGGTAAAAAAACCCACACTCCAAAAGCACAGTACTTTGTATTCCAATAATCAAAATCTTACAATACAATGCCAACACTTAGCTTCTTCAACAGGAGTCTACAACTACAACCCACAACCTGGATTAATTTTGGCATCATAACACTTCACCTACAAAACATTACATATCTAACACTCCTCAAGACTACCTTTTATAGAGAAATACAACTCAAGAGGAAGCTTCTAGATGAAGCATCAATATGGGGTCATGCATAACATTCGGCCCTATTTTTCGACCACCAAAAAGCATGCAAATGACATGTGTACATCTTCAAATGACTCCCCATTCAAAGATCCTAAGTTGGGCACTAAAAATTTACTATTTCGAGGTATGATAGATGCTCTTACGTATCTTACAACTGTCATAACTTACAACACTTACAGTTGTAAGAGAATCTGTCATAAATGACTAATTTTAGCTTATTCTCTTACAACTCGTCATAACCCTCTCCATGCAAAAGGTATCTCCTACCACTTGTCCATTTTGTCATAGAATCTGTCATAGGCCAACACTTGTCAAGATCCTCACGTGGGATGCCTACCTCCACATGTGCAACATATGTGTCACACAATCATCGCCAAGTAAGATGCCACCAAGCCCGTGGATCCCACTAGATGACTAGACATTTGTAGGCAATAAATAAAATAATAAATTAATAAATAAATGCATAAGCCAATGTTAGGATTTGCAAAGGTTGAGACACCTTAATCCCAACAATTATTATGTGGAATTCTTGCTTTATATAAGTAGTTTTTATTTTGGGATTGATTTGGAGTTGTTATCATGCCATTGAGACTATTGAGTAATTGACTCTTATGTTTGAAAATGCATTATTTTATGAGATTTTGGTGTTGAATCTTTGGATTTTGACATTGATATCCATTGTTCCTCATTGTGAAATAAGATGAGCTTGGGTGTGGGTAGTTAGAGTTAATAAAAAGAGTGGCTCTCAGTGGGGGTCGATGCCCAAAGTGGCTGCCAAGGTAACTCATTGAGAGTTGAGTTTATAAGTGAAAACAAGAATAAAACAATGGGTAAATACACTAAAAGGATAATTTATGGATGCCTCTTGCATGTCATGAGTGCTCATAATGGCTACAAACGTATTGTTAAGGCTTGGTCATTCGTGGGGCATTGATTTGGCAAGATCAAGTCTCCTTGTCTTCGTGAAGGGACTATTTGGTTCCACATGAGCCATCCCTTTGAGCTATGTGATGACACTCTTGTTTATTGGTCTAAATAGTATCCAACCCCATGTAGATTGAGTAGGGACCCAGGGTAGATTGATAACCCGATATCATCCCTGTCCTTGATTGTCCATTGCATTTATACAAGCTTGAGATGTTGTGTAAGATTTGTGTATGAGGTGAGTGTCGGCCTTTGTATACTTGTTTGCATTGCTTGAGTGTATGGGCATTGTGACTATCTCCACGAGCACAATGGGGTGGTGAGCACCTTGGATGACTTCTTGACCTTCCTCAACATTTGGCCTTCTTCATTTATCTCCATTATAAATGCAACATGCATGTAATTTGATACGAGCTTTGTAATAATTGTTCCATTATATAAAAGAACACTCCAAATGGAGATTGATGTGATTAAAATATATGGATATAGATTAGTGTAGTCTTCGTGGACCAGCGTTGGGACCGACCACCTCTCATGAGTATGCATACTCTACAAATTGATTTCTTGTATTTGTTGTAGTGTAAATGGATAATGAAATTATGTTTAAATGTTTTAGTTTCAAGTGTTTCTTGCTATGACAATAGTGGTTTATAACCCTTGGCAGGGAGTAGATTCGTGCTTTAGCCTTGGGATCCGTTTCATGAAGTCTTGGCCAATGTACTTAGTTTTGTGGGCAAAAATCTTAGATTAGTTTTTATGGCTGCCCTTTGGTGCATGTGTTGATCAGCGTCTTTGCTTATGGATCGACCCCTCTGCCTCTCTATTTTGAGATGGTTTAGCCATTGATTTGGGCCTAACTACAGTTCGATGTCTCCATCTATAGTGCGACATCTCTTCCTCTCTAGATCAACATCTGCACTTGTAGAATACAATCTACACTTTGGCATCTTTAGTTTCTCATCAACATCTCTATCTAACTTGCTGGTGCGCTTATTTGGTTGACCCATTTAGATACAGGGTGGTTCATCATTGGTCTTAAGGGATATATCAATGGGGCATGGTCATGTTCTGCTTATAGATTGTGATGGAGCGCTCGTTCGATCACTTTAATTGATAATTGAAAATAAATATAGAAGTAGTATTGCTTGAGTAGATGATGTTGAGTATCTCCTAATCGAATATGATGTCATGAACCTTATCTAGGGGTAAGTGCACCAAGATGGTGTGCGAAAAGGGGGGTATAAGCTGACACTTTTTTTTTCTGAAATCAGGTAAACCTGAACTTGGAGGAGAAAGTTGAGAATCATCCACTCAAGATATGAAGATACTCAAAGAACAAAGATTGTAGTACTCTGAATCTAGTTTCCAAAATACTTTTTTTTTTTTAAATTGGATAAGATTAAGGTAGTCAAATCCTTCGCACACAAAAAACAGACCCTGATTTTTTCTGAAAAACATAACATAGTGTCTGACGTGCGCATCAAAAAAGTCATAGTTAGATTTAGTATTTTGACAAATCCTTTGACAGAAAGATAGTTAAGAGTGAGCGCTAGAAGTTGTTTTTTGTAATTTTTTGTTGAGTATTTTTTTTATGATTTTTCTAATCGAGCACATCCTGAAATCAGGTACCTATTCATGTGCGAAGCATAACTTGCACCAAAACAATCTAAAATGCAATTTTTTAAAAAAAATTGTAAATAATCACGTGCACTACAATAATATATAATTTTAAAAAAATTTGAATAAGTAGATCAAAAGTTATTAAAAAAATGGTATACGTATGTCTTTGAGAATTATGAAGACACGGGTAAAAGAAATTCAATAATAATGTTATTGTTATTCAAATTTAAAAAAAATTATATGGTTAGAAAGCTTAGAAGATGGGTGAAAATATGGCGACAATTTTAGAAAATACCCACTTGATGAAGTGTAAAACTGATGATGACAAAGTCAAGAAACCAATTTCATAAAACAAAATACGTCAAAAAGGAGGGAAATGGAGGGAAATCAAACTTCCAAACCGCGGCTTTGTCATCCAAGCCTATTCACAAGCCTAAACAAACAAGAGAACATACAGGGTTTCTTTAGAATAAGAACTGCGTACGAGGTTCCTTTTGAATAAGAACCGCGTATGGGGTTTCTTTTGAATAAGCACTGCATACGCGGTTCTGCTTGTGATACTCTTAACATAAAGAAATTAATGCGTATGTTTAAAATGTGTGTGTGTGCATACATATATGTATATATATAATATGTGTGTATACACACACACACACATATGTATGTATATGTATATAATATGTGTATGACGTATATATATATATATGTGTGTGTGTGTGTGTGTGTGTGTGTGTGTATTATCTTTTGATATTCTATGTGTATTATATATATGTGTGTGTGTGTGTGTACATGTATATTGATATATATTGTCTTTTGATACCTTATTGTACATCATATTCCTTCTCTCTCTCTCAGGACCCCACATAGCACCTAATGACATAATGTAAGGTCTCTTACCACACATATGACCCCTTAAGACCATATGATGTCCTAAGGGGTCATATAATGTTCTAACACATGTGCGGCCCCATTATGACACTACATGACCCCCAATGGTGCCATATGACCCCTTCAGACCATTATGATATCTTAAAGGGTCATATGGTGTTGTAACACATGCGTGGATCAATTAGGACCCCACGTGACCCCTAACGACATTATGTGACATCTCTTCCTCTCCCCCATCTCCCTCCCTTTTTATTCCTCCCTCCCTCCCTCCCCCATCTCTCCTCTCTCTCTCTCTCTCTCTCTCTCTCTCTCTCTCTCTCTCTCTCTCTCTCATAACACGACAATACTGCTTACAAAATCCAACATCTAAGGGGTCATATGGTGTCCTAAGGGGTCATAGGACACCATATGACCCATAACGACACCATATGGTGTCTTAAGGGGTTGTAGGACACAATATGACCCCTAAGGATACATTATGACCCATAATGACACCTAAGGGGTCATAGGACACTGTATGACACCTTAGGACACAATACGACTTCTAACGACACCTAAGGGGTCATATGGTGTCCTAAGGGTTCATATGACACAAAATGACCCCTTAGAACACAATATGACCCATAACAAAACCTAAGGGGTCATATGGTGTCCTAAGGGGTCATAGGATACCATATGACCCCTAAGGACAACAATCGTCCCATAACGACACCTTATTATGTCGTAAGGGGTCACATGGTGTCCTAAGGGGTCATAAGACACAATATGACCCCTAACAACACATAAGGGGTCATATGGTGTCCTAAGGGGTCACAAGATACCATATGACCCCTAAAGACACCATACCACCCATAATGACACCATATGGTGTCCTAAGGGGTCATAGGACACAATATGACCCCTAACAACACCATATAATTCTAATGGGGTGCTCTAAGGGGTCATGTGGTGTCCTAAGGGGTCTCTCTCTCTCTCTCTCTCTCCCCCTTAGGACCCCACATAACACTACATGACCCTTTAGGAGCATATGATGTCCTAAGGGGTCAAGATGGCAAGATGGCATTACGGTGTCATAAGGTGGCAAGAAGAACCATTATTACAATATAAAAAGCAGTACTAATATGACTTACAAGAATAACAAACCAACATGCTCTCTCTCTCTCTCTCTCTCTCTCTCTCTCTCTCTCTCTCTCTCCACTCTTTATCTCTCCCTATCCCCTTTTATCTCCCTTACTTTTCCACCCCCCTCTCTCTCTCTCTCCCTCTCTTCCTTAGGACCCCACATAATACCTAATGATATCATGTGACCCCTTAGCACACCACATGACCCTTTAGGAGCTTACGATGTCCTAAGGGGTCATATGGTGTCCTAAGGTGGCAAGATGAACCATTATCACAATATAAAAAGCAGTACCAATACTGCTTACAAAAATAACAAACCAGCGTGCTCCCCCTCTCTCCCTTCCTCCATACCCCATCCATACACAAATTCAACTTGGTAAACAACTTCTTTATCTGAAAATTGGCTACAAGCCTCACAATTTGTTTATAATTGGCAAAAAATTCATTATCACCCACTTTTCTTGTGTAGAGAAAATTCAGAAACACTTTCAAGCTTTCTCCTCCTACCTCCTCCACTATCATGTCTACTCTTTTGTTCTCCATGAAACCTGCAACCTGAAACACAATAATTTCTCCTCCCACCTCTTTCATCACTATATTCTATTTACCCATCTCATTATATACCACTTGGAACATAATAATCTATCTCCCACCTCCTTTATCACAATCACTCCTTTATTTTGAACCATCAAATCTCCTTGAAACATGGCCCGAAAAACATCTGACCTGTTCACCTGCCAATATATTATAAAACAAAAGACAATGGAATGTCCTTAATCTGATCTCTCTCTCTCTCTCTCTCTCTCTCTCTCTCTCTCTCTCTCTCTCTCTCTCTCTCTCTCCCTTTGCCTTCACATTTTCTTTACTACAAGTAATGTGTATGGGGTTTTGATAAGTTAAAAGAGCGTACGAGGTATTGGGAATATGGACGTTGGTCTACTGAGCATTTTTAGGGACTAAAAACCTGCACGGGGTTACTTAACATACTGCGTACATGGTTATTAGACATACTTTTAGTTGCCCAACAACCTCAAAAGACGTTTTTGAGGTTGTTGAAGACCCCACTGCAACTGTTACTATGCTTCTGTGACAATTTTATATGTAGAAGTAAGTGAAATTTTTGTTTTGCATGATTTCAAATGATTGAATTGGTGTTCTTATTAGTTTTGTCAATGTTATTGTGATTGTTTAATAGTTTTGATTTTAAAAAAATAATCATAATGCTCAATTTTATGGTTATTTGATTGTTTAAGAACTTTTGTTTACATATACATGTAATATGATTCTATTTAGGGCAACTGGTATTAACGATGAGAAAGAACAGGCGAGGAATGGTGGAGCAACGAGAGGCTGAAAAGGAAAGACAAAGGCAATGTATGAAGAAATTACATGACATAAGAACAATGGGACAAGAAGGTATGTCATCCTCAACATCTCAATTCGATTTACCAAACGAACATAATGCAATTGAAGAAGAGATCACAATGAATAATCAAACAAACGATGAAGATGCACCAACAACATTTGATTACCGTATGAACCTAATGCAATTGAAGAAGAGACCACATTGAATATTCAGTTAAATGATGAACATACATCGGCTCTATTTGATGCAATGAATGTACCTAATTCACGCAATGCATCGATGTTAACACCTCCTAGAATCATTCGTAGGAAACCAAAGTATCTAATTGACACTGATGAGAATATTTTGAAGACAATGCCTGATAAAATGAATGAACGAACTTGTAGGAGAATGGTTAAAAGAATATGGAAAAACTATTTTGAAAACTTAAAACTGCAAGTGCCAATTAATTGTTAAAATGATTAAAATTTTGAATTTTAGAGAGACAATGAAAATTCTAGGCCTAAGGTCGTTTGAAAGTAATAGTGAAAGAACTATTGTGAGATATCTATTTGATGCATATCAATCTATTGGTTCAAAATCATGTACTAAATATTCTAATATTACTTGACGTATTATTACATGTTAGTGAATAGATTTGTCCTTCAAAAATGAATATGCAAATTAACTCCCAATGCCCAGAATGAAGGACAAAAAGCACTAACAATTGGATTGATTATCATGGGATTAATAATCTTCCTCTGAATTTATAGGGTACAACTCCCCGATCAGATGTTCAATAAATTAATTAGTTTTAAACCACACATTTGCTTTTAACCAGAAAGCAAGTAAGGCTGCCTACTTCATTCTTAGATGAAAGGCTAATAGTTTACAATCTTCAAGATGTTTCACCATGAGAATCAGAAATAAATGAAACTAAGTTCAATAACTCCGACTCAACACCTCATAAAAACAGGTAAAAGAAATAAAATCTCTTTTCAAACTTTTATCTTTTAAAATCACACAGAAAGGAGTCTCAAAATAATAACAATATTTTCCATCGGAAAGACAATCACTGTCATTTGATTAGATTAATATATGCAAAGAAATATTACTACACGGATTCAAAACTCAAAGGTTTTCCTTCTCCCAAACACATATGATCTTTTATATATATGTATTTTATGCAACAAAGACACAACGATACATATATAAATCCCTTCCAATTTCAGATTTTCAAAGTCTGATGACTTCCTTCAACAAAATAGAATCTCTAAAAACTAGAAAACTAAGTCCACTATTCTAACCCCTTCTCTATCTCTTTCTTTGCATATTTATCCTTCTTTTCCTCTTGGTGAGACACTTTCAGTTCCAAAAACTGAATCCTGACATATCATATGCTGATAGCTGGATATAAATAACTGTCTTCATTCTTTCAACACTTTCTTGGCTTCAATGTAATCTTTAATCATAATGTTTTAATATGAAAACATTATAACTTAAAATACATAAGCTTTATGAATTAATTATGGGCTTCATTGTTACAAATATAATTCGTGCCTTTTTAATGTTTGAAAACAAGAAACTTGGTTGTTGTTGGTCATTTTGGATAGACCCACACTCAATCATCCATATCTTTTGAAGGAGACATAATTCAGTTAATCTCTCCAGTGGAAACGTGCGCAACTTGTCTATGCATGACATATCAAAAAATGGGAAAAATCCAACGACGTAATAAAAAGATATGGCCCCCGCAACATGACAGTTTTTCTGTCACAAAAATCAAAAAATGTTCTTTGTTCTAGACTTGTTTTCTGTTAAGTGTATCTTGTAGACCAGATTGAATTTCCATAATTCCTTTGGTGAGAACTTGTAAAAATAGGTTTCACAAAACATATCCGAAATCCAGCTTGATCCAATGATTGAAGTGAGAGATATACCCCCTGCACAGAGACTGATTTTGCTATCTCAGAAAATTTGTATTTACAGGTTGCATTGAAATTTATAAACATTCTTCATGCTAACTCTTTCACAATCCTCTAAAAAAAAAAATAATCAATTGTTTCCTGAGTAAATGGTGAATCAATATTCCTCTTCCAAACTTTTGTTGGTTGACCAAATTTGTCCACTGATTGCTTTGCCTCTCCATTTTGGTTGTGCGTTGAACCTTTGAACTTCATTGAACATGTTGAACATCCCTGAACTGTTTGAACTTTTGGAACCTGTTGAACTACTTTGAACCATTTTGAACCCGATTGAACTGAATGAACCTGATTGAACTGAATGAACCTGATTGAACTGAATGAACCCGATTGAACTGGTTCAAGGGGGTTCAATGGTTCAAAGAGTTTTAAAGACATTCTTTTTCACTTAGTTGGAATTTAACACAGAACTTTAAAAGGAAAAAGTCTATGGAGACATGATACACAACTAAAGGGGCCCGACTTAAAAAAAATTCAATTGGGCGGACCACAAGTGGGCCAACATTACATCAACCATAATGAGAAAGAAAATAAAAAAAGATTGTTTGATAAGCAAAACAAGTATAGTCATTAAACATAAGTAGAACAATATTACGTAAAGCATTAGATAGGCGGGAGAAAATAGAGGATCCTAACAATAATTCTCTTTAGGCGTTCTCGGGTAGACTACCATGCAAAGCCAAGGTTGTTGTTGATGCACTAAGAACATTAATTGAAACTTTTTGGCACGACAACACAAGGGTTTTGCCTAACCAAAGAGATGTTGTTAGAAGGCGAATTGGATCTAGAAATCGTGAGCCACATGCCAAACACTATTTGGATATGACTCAAACAAAATATTATGAAAGATTCCTTCAAAAGTTTCCTCAAATAAGAATTAGTCAAAGATTTTTTGAAATGGCAAAACCTTTTTATGTGAAGATTAATCATGTATGCACCACGTGTTGTTGTAGGATGCATATTGAATTTTCCATGCACTATGATATTTATCGTCATATATGTTGTACTTTGCACACTAACGATGTTTTACAAGAATGCAATATAAAACCACCTTCTAAGTCACCAAGAGAATTTATTTCAAGTGTGCTATGTGAAAGAGATGATGGTTGCATTTATTATAAGATGACGTGTTTGAAAGGTTCTTGTGCTATATGTGGTGGTTTACAAAATTTGCCAAGATGTCTACATTTGGATAGAACACATTAAATTGGTAAGAAATTAGTATCTTTTAGAAAGTACAAGATAGTGACATATGGGGTTAAAGATGGAAAAGAATTGAAGAGATGTGAGTTAGTGAAAAACGATATGTGTAGCTGATTTTATGAGAACATTTAAAGAGAAACTAGTCTATGAGTACATAATGCATACACATAGAGCTCGATGGTTAGATGAACAATTCAAGTTATGCAAGGACACATTTCCTCTTGGTACCATTGTCTCTATAGTTGATTTTGCTGAAAATTATACACTACAACCTCAAAATGAAGTGCAATATATTTATTACCATTCTACACAAGTTTCTATTTTTGTACACATAGCATTCATGTATGCAGATGATAGCACAGGGGATGATAGAAAGGTTGTAAGAGAGTATCACTTCTACATAAGTGATGATCATACACATTCGTTAGAGTTTGTGCAAGGATGCTTTAAAGTTTTATATGATAGTTTAAGGGAAAGGAACATACAATACAAGCAACACATAATATGGTCAGATAATTGCACCTCACAATTCAAAAATGCAAGGATGTTCTATTGGTTGAGTAGGATGCATGTGACAAGCAGTGTACAATATTTTTGGAATTTCACTGAGGCTGGACATGAAAAGGGAGAGCACGATGGTGCAGGAGCATGCGTAAAAAGATCCCTAGCTAGAGAAGAATTGGAGTACGAAGGTGGTGTTGAGTTGATAGATGCAACAACAATTGTGCGATGGTGTAACTCTACAATGGGACTAGGTAATGCAGGTACGTCAATGGTTCATATATATTTTTGGTTGATCATTGAATCTGACATTGAAAACTATCAAGATTGTTGTACAGTTGCAGGATCCAGTGACATGCACTCATTTCGAAGTTCAAATGCAAGTTCACTGATAATTTATACTAGACAAATTGTATGTTTTTGCTCTTCATGTATGTATTTTTTGTGGGAGGAATGTGAACCACAAGAGTGGATTGACAAATGATCTTGTAAACCATTGGTTCCCATTGATACCTATCAAATTCCCAGAGCACTGTAGTTGAACCAGATGGAAGCATCAGTTGATTTCAATCATGTATCCGACCTAGTGGAA